>NC_057806.1:97515082-97647669 GCF_018294505.1 Triticum aestivum | reverse complement strand
CATCGATCGGCTTCAGTTAGCAGCAGTAGCGAAGGAATCGCTCGATCGGGTTCAGTTAATAGCCATCCATCGATCGCTCGGGTTCAGTAACGCGTAGCCTGTAGTGCAATCGCTCGGGTTCAGTTAGATCCCAACGCCTCGCTCGGGTTCAGTTAGAGCCAACCCCTCGCACACACGCGCGTACGTGTACGAGAGAAACGCGCATCGCTCGGCCCCTGACCTCCCACCGTAACCGGGAACTCCCCGAAATTTTCCTCCCCCTCGCTTCTACCACGGTTTTTTCCGTCATGGACGGGCCAAAGAATGTTATGCAGCTGCGTCTCCAGCCCGCCCAGGACAAAAAGCCCATTTTCTGTCATGATTTTTTGTCATAGAAGTAGGAGCCCACCACATCTATGATGATACCGGGTTTTGTCACATTTATCGTCATAGAAGTGTCATATGTATGACAGAAAAAAATTTCATTTGGCCCAAAATGTCACGGGTGAGTCTTTTTTTGTAGTGTTTCTTCAACAAGTATCGGTATGTTTTAGGTCTTGTTTCGTTCACGTGATATGTGTAAATCTTGGAGCATCTTTTGTGTTTATTTTTCATTTTTCCTTCATGCACCATGCTGGTATGGGATAGTCCATGGTTGATTTATAGAATGCTCATTGCACTTCACTTATATCTTTAGAGTGTCGCTATATAGAATGGTTCATGTGCTTCACCTATATCATTTGAAGTCTGGATTGCCTATTTCTCTTCACATAGAAAACTGTTATTTGAAGAATGCTCTTTTTCTTCACTTATATTTATTAGAGCGTGATCTTTTGTAGAAAGAATTACACACTCTCGCTTCACTTATATCTATTTAGAGAGTCAACAAGAATTGGTCAATTGCATGTTAGTCATAAAATCCTACATAAAACTTGTGGATCACTGAATATGATATGTTTGATTCCTTGCAATAGTTTTGCCAACTAGAGATGGAACATGTGGGAGGTATGTAACGCCCCGAGACCGATGCGCCAGGTGTCTTCCAGTTATTCGCTGTTGTTGCCTTGTCATTTGTTTGCATGTCATGCATTTCATATCATGTCATCATGTGCATTGCATTTGCATACATGTTCGTCTCATGCATCCGAGCATTTTCCCCGTTGTCTGTTTTGCAATCCAGCGCTCCTATGTCCTCCGGCGCCCCCTTTTTACTCTTTTCGTGAGCGGGTGTTGGACGTTCTCGGAATGGACCGAGATATTCCAAGCAGCCTTGGTTCACCACCGGTACACCGCCTGTCAAGTTTCATGCCATTTGGAGTTCGTTTGATACTCCAACGGTTAATCGCGTAGCCCGAGACCCCTCTCTCCTTTCAGCCCAACACCCCTCCACCATAGCCCTTGAGCCCATCCAAACCCCGTCCATGATCTCGGTCGTTGGATCACGATCGTGTGGGCGAAAACCGCACCTCATTTGGACACTGCTAGCTCCCTCTACCTATAAATATGTTCCCTCCCTCGTCCAAATCGCAGTCCAAACCCCAAAAACCTCCCTCTCGCGCGCCGGACATGTCTGCGCGCCACCGGACAAAGTCTCCGCCACCGCCCACGCCCAATCCCCGCCTGCCACGTCTCACGCCACCGTCTCCCGAGCGCCTCCCCGCGCCGCGGCCCGCCTGGCCTAGGGCAGGCCCGCGCCGCGTCTCGCCGGGCCCGAGCCGTGCCGCCGTCGCGCGCCCGGCCCGATCCGCCATGACACTGTCTTCCCGCTCCTCCAGAGAGCCCCATGCTGCTCGCTCCCGAGCTCCAGGGGAGGAGCTCCTCGCCGGAGCTCCACCGGAGACCTCCAGCAGGCCGGTCCCATCCCTCTCCCTTTCCTTTCTCTCATCTGCTCTCGCTCTCCCTCATGAGCTCTCTCTCTCCATGAACCTCGCAGGAACACCATGGCCGCCCCGATCCACGCGCTCGCGCCGCCCCAAGCCGCCCCTTTACCGGGAATGGGTTGCCCCGCGCCCGATCTACCCATTCATGGCCTTCCCGACGCTCGCCGGAGTTCCACGCCTCCACACCATCACCGTTGACTTCCGCCAGCACCATTCTGTAGCAGAGAACGAGCTACCCCCGACCAGGATCCGATTTCGCGCTGGTAGTTTTACACCAAGTCCTAGAATTTTCATCTTATGTGCAGTAGTTTGACCTAGCGTAACTTCCTGCTCGTAACTCCATTTTGCACGCATATTATGTCAAAATATTCATCATGAGATGCTCTTCATTTTGTTCCATTGTGCAATGCTTGTTTGAGTTCATCTTGATGCCCCAATCATCGTTGGAAGAGTGCTATAAAATGTTTGGTGCTGATTCTTATCAGTTTATGAGCATTTGTCATTTTTGCCATGATTATTGTGTGCTCATATGAACTTGAGCCCTACATGTGTTTTGGGCTATACCATGCGATCTTTATAGGGGTGTATGCCATGTATTTTTGGCTTATGGTCAATAAGGGACTTTTGTTATATGCTTTGAGTAGATTCATGCCATGCCTTGTATTGCTATGATATGATCCTGTAGCATGTTGTTATCTTACTCTAAACATGTCTTCCTGATGTTAATTCCTGACATGTTAGTATTTTCACTAAGTCTGTGATGCTGATATCTTTTGCTCTTTTGCCATGCTTGTTTGAACCTGCTCTTGTGTGACTTAGTCATAGCTCAGTGTTCATATTTTGTCAAGCATCTTGAGTAGATCACTTCCATGTGCTTTGTTGTTATGTTGGAGTGCGGTAGCTTAATTTCTTGTTGCATTCTAGTTGGCATTGTGCTGTTAATCGCATGTTTGTACCATTATCGTTTTGCTTGCCATTTGCAAACCGTACATCCGATTCCGGTGATCTTTATATCGATTTCGACCGAAATCATCTCATCTTTCCAGCAGCACTCTTGGTTTTCCAAGTTGAGGCCTGGTTCAATCTTTTCCTTCCGAAGCTCGCATATGCATTGCATATTACATCCCGCATATCATGCCATGTTTTGCATCATGTTGCTTGCGCATGGCACCGTGGTTGATTGTTGTTTCCTTTGCTTGTTCGAGGAACCTGTTTAGTATGTTTACGAGGATCAAGCTTTCATCTTCTCGGAGAACTTTGCAGGCAAGATGACCATACCCTCGAAACCACTTCTATCTTTGCTTGCTAGTTGCTCGCTCTATTGCTATGCCGCAATACCTACCACTTGCTTTAGCATGCCTCCCATATTGCCATGTCAAGCCTCTAACCCACCTTTTCCTAGCAAACCATTGTTTCGCTATGTTACCGATTTGCTCAGCCCCTCTTATAGCGTTGCTAGTTGCAGGTGAAGATGGAGTTTGTTCCATGTTGGAACATGATTATTGTTGGGATATCACAATATCTCTTATTTAATTAAAGCATCAATATACTTGGTAAAGGGTGGAAGGCTCGGCCTTATGCTTGGTGTTTTGTTCCACTCTTGCCCCCTAGTTTCCGTCATACCGGTGTTATGTTCCTTGATTTTGCGTTCCTTACGCGGTTGGGCTATAATGGGAACCCCTTGACAGTTCGCCTTGAATAAAACTCCTCCAGCAAGGCCCAACCTTGGTTTTACATTTTCAGTAACAACCTAGCCTTTTTCCCTTGGGTGTCCGGAGCCTAAGGGTCATCTTTATATTAACCCCCCCGGGCCAGTGCTTCTCTAAGTGTTGGTCCAAGCTGAGCGATGTCCAGCGCCCCTTGGGCAACCAGGGTCTATGCCAACCCGACGTCTGGCTCATCCGGTGTGCCCTGAAAACGAGATATGTGCAGCTCCTATCGGGATTTGTCGGCACATCCGGGTGGCTTTGCTGGTCTTGTTTTACCATTGTCGAAATGTCTTGTAACCGGGATTCCGAGTCTAATTGGGTCTTCCCGGGAGAAGGAATATCCTTCGTTGACCGTGAGAGCTTGTGAGGGGCTAAGTTGGGACACCCCTGCAGGGTTTTGAACTTTCAAAAGCCATGCCCGCGGTTATGGGCAGATGGGAATTTGTTAATGTCCGGTTGTAGAGAACTTGACACTTAACTTAATTAAAATGCATCAACCGCGTGTGTAGCCGTGATGGTCTCTTTCCGACAGAGTCTGGGAAGTGAACACGGTGTTGGAGTTATGCTTGAACGTAAGTAGTTCCAGGATCACTTCTTGATCACTTCTAGTTCACGACCGTTGCATTGCTTCTCTCCTCGCTCTCATTTGCGTAAGTTAGCCACCATATATGCTAGTGCTTGTTGCAGCTCCACCTTACTACCTTTTCCTACCCATAAGCGTAAATAGTCTTGATCGCGAGGGTGTGAGATTGCTGAGTCCCCGGGACTCACAGATTACTTCAAACAGTTGCAGGTATCGATGATAACCGTGTAGGTGATGCAACCGAGCTCAAGGAGGAGCTCGATGAAGATCATGTTCGTTGTGTTGTTTCGTTTCCAGTTGATCAGTAGTGGAGCCCAGTCGAGGTGATCGGGGATCTTTTGCATTAGGGGTTGTCTTTCTTTATTTGGTTCCGTAGTCGGACCTTGATTGTATTTGGATGATGTAATGCTATATTCATGTATTGTGTGAAGTGGCGATTGTAAGCCAACTCTTTATCCCTTTCTTATTCAGTACATGGGATGTGGAAATATTACCCCTATTGTGACATGCCCACTATGCGGTTATGCCTCTAAGTCATGCTCCGACACGTGGGAGATATAGCCGCAACGTGGGTGTGACAAGTTGGTAATCAGAGCCTTCCACGACTTAGGAGCCCCCTGCTTGATCGAAACGCTGGCATTGTTGAGTATAGAAAAATGTTTTGAGCTTTTAGGATTATATATATCAGAGAGTAGGATACTTTTTACTCCTCAGTCCCTTCGTTTCTCTGGCGAGGCTTCCTGACATAGAGTTTTGACTCTTCTCTTCTTAAATTTCACTAAAAAATAGGATCACACGGGTATCTTGGAATCGTTCCGATGGTTTTGTGACGAGAACATTGTTCTTGGTGCCTCCTGACATTTAGGGGTTGTGGCAGTGTCCCGGGGAGTTGAGCTCCGAGGTGTTGTCATCACAATTTTATCATTGCAGTTCTGGAATACCTGAGTTCGCCGACATCGAAAATCTCTTTTATGCAGTTGTTGGTGAGATAACCTCGACGCCACCCAGTACTAGGATGGGAGTTCGGGAGTATTGCCATAACTCGTATAACGGATGCTTTTCGAAGGTTGAGGTAAACGATTTCCAAAGGTTTCTTGGTTATTTGTTGAAGGATGGATACAGCTGGATGTAGGATTTGTTAGTTTTGGGTGAGATATTATGCTTCCCCTGTATCCCCAACACCTGATTGCATAACCAAAAAGTTTCGGGAGTTTATAAGTGGGAATTCAAGTAGCTCCAAGGATATCTTTCCGACAGATGTATGATATTAAATTGGGGTTCGACGTCTAGTGGTCCGCCTATCCACGGTTGGTTTTACAGTGGTCTCGTTGTGTCTTAAAGAGTCCTTGGCTATGCTGACTCGGGGACGCTTCGTATGTCATGTGCACTGCCTTGTACATGATGGTGTTGTACGATCGAGCCTGTGTGGGCCCCACCACGAAAACTTCGGACGAAATCTCTATCATATGTTTGTTCCGGCTTATTTTGCAAGCCAGTTCTTTGTTTTGTTTTCAATTCTGGTATTCGAGTTGCTTTGAAGTCAAATGTTGATTCCATACCTTCCATAAGAGGTGTTCTCATATTTCTATGTGGATGCTAATCCATCATAATCATCGAGATTGTCATGTCGATTCTTTTCAACCGGCGTGCTTCTCTTCAAGTGGATTCGATCATTTCAACATTCGCGAGATCAATTCTCAGTTCTTTGCAACGGTGTTTGTTTCATCCATCTCCAAGTTGTCTTTGTTTTTCCCGCCCTCCCACCCTTTTTCGTCAAGGACTCAGATTTCTTAATCAAGTATCCATTTTATTCATGTGAACTTCCTCCATTCTTTTCCGTCAATATTCTTATCTGGTGGTTCTCCTGAAGATGTTCTACAAGTTCATCATTGTTCATTCTTTTTCTCCTCCTGTGGATTCAATTCAAGTTTTTCAGTGTTGATCATATTCCTTTCCTTGTTTCAAATGCTTTCTCATGCCGGTGCACCTCTTAATCATTCCCCTCTTGCTATTCAATTGTTCCGGAGTGCTGAAGATATCTCGAAGATTCATGTTTCCACTCTGCATCTGTTTAAGACTATTTCGAGGTCTTACCTTATTCAAGCAATTTAATTCAACCGGTGCAATATCTTTCAAGTAACCGTTCAACGGTGTTTCTTTTGAGTAGGCCCTAACCCACAGGTCTTTTCCCAGGATCTTACCTAACTCTTCTAATTTTCCCGGAGTTATCCGCAAAATTCTTTTCCAAGTTTGATGTAAGAATGAATTATCATCAGTCACATGTCTTTCTCCAAGATCTTTCAAATTCTTGTCATCGTCAGTTCAACCTTTCTAATTTTCATCCCGGAGTATCTCAACGATTCATGGTGGTGTTTCTCATCGTCATTCTCTGCATTTGAAGACCGAAGAAGAGTTCCTCTTAAATCCTTATCCGTTCTCTTGAAGATTCATGATGCTAGCTTGCCTCCATCCTCTCATAATTGTTTTGGATTGTGAGAATTCTTTTCACCCATCCGAAGCACTTCAGGAGTATTTTCAGTTTGATTCTCCGAAGCCCATCATTTCAGAAGATTTATTCATTCTCAGCTTTCAGCTATCATTCCCCAAATCTTATCGGTGCATCGCTCAAGTATTCCCTAATCAGCTCGTGATCTATTCGTTCTCATGTATCTAAATTCCCTCAAGTATCTTCATTTGTTTTCCAATTCTTTCCGTTGATTTGTGCTTTTGCTATTTCCTTGTTCAATTCTTACGGTGGTTCTTCCAAGATTCTTCTTCCTTCGTTTATCATATTAATGCATCCGTGCTTTCCAAATCCTTCCGGTGGTTCATTGAAGACCTTCTCAAGTTTATGCTATATCCCTCTTAATCCTTTTCAACGAGAATAAGTAGTATGTCGAATCCATTTGCTCGTCAACAATTTAATTGGTGAAGGATACACATAACATAATTCTTATTATTATTTCATCCAAGTGATCTAATTTCCTGCTTTCTGGAGTGGTTCATCATATCACATTCTCGGTTTGAGATGCTTTATCTTTATTTCCCGGAGTTCCAAGCTCTCGCAATTATATCACCACGGAGATCCATCGAAAGGATTCACCTTGGGTTTTTGAACTTCTCTTTCCTTCGTTATTCTTTTCTTACCGGAGTTCTTCATGGAGGCTCTACATGATGGTTCATAAAGGATTTAATTCCTTCTCGAAGTTTTCATCGAGATTCTTTTCTAAGGAGCTCAAGTATTCTTCATCTTGCAATCCAGAGTGCAATTCTTTTTACCTTATCTTTTGAGGTGGTGTTATGTAATTCTTGATAATTTTCCTTCGTGTTTTATGATTCACAAGTTATCAAGAATGAGGTATTTTAAACCCATCAATCTCTTCATTAGAGTTATCTTGGGTTATATTTCACCTTAAGCCTTCCCTAAGGATTGTTGCTATTTATGGTGCTTATAAATGACCCAAGTTCTTCTTTTATCCTCCCGGTGAATTAAGTTTCTTGTCTCGTTGATATCGATCCAATCTATTATTTTCCGTTAGTGGCAGAACTTCAACTCATAATTTTGAGATGTCTTCCATAAGCCCACATCAAGCTTATCCTTTCGTTGTTGATAATCCTATAACTCCGTTCGAGAATATGTTGTAAGCGTGCTCTCTCAAGATCTTGTTTCCCTCCGTTCATTCCATTCCATTCTTTTTTCTTTCGGAGGCATTGTGGTGTTGCTCTTTTCTCTCATCATCTCGAATGGTGAGGATCGTGTTCTTTTCAAGCTTATCCATTTGACCGGAGTGTTGTGTCCTCTACTCAAGTTCTTTTCATCTTATCAAGTCTTGCATCACTTTTCATCCGGAGTGCTGCCCGAATTTGTTCTTCCTTGTTCCTTTTTCCTAACAGAGTGTTTTCAACTTCGTTCATCGCTGTTGTATTCTTTTCTCAAAATGGTTTATCCTCGCAAGGTTCTTTGGTTTCACTCGTTTGTCAAAGAAGCAACTTAGTTTTAGCTCTCGTCTTCCTCTTCCGTTTTCCCTCCGGTGCCATCCTAGATCTCGAGACAAGATCCTCTCGTAGTGATGGAGTGTTGTAACGCCCCGAGACCGATGCGCCAGGTGTCTTCCAGTTATTCGTTGTTGTTGCCTTGTCATCTGTTTGTGTGTCATGCATTTCATATCATGTCATCATGTGCATCGCATTTGCATACTTGTTCGTCTCATGCATCCGAGCATTTTCCCCGTTGTCCGTTTTGCAATCCGGCGCCCCTATGTCCTCTGACGCCCCCTTTTGCCTCCTTTTGTGAGCGGGTGTTGAACGTTCTCGGAATGGACCGAGATTTTCCAAGCGGCCTTGGTTCACCACTGGTAGACCGCCTGTCAAGTTTCGTGCCATTTGGAGTTCATTTGATACTCCAACGGTTAACCGTGTAGCCCGAGACCCCTCTCTCCTTGCAGCCCAACACCCCTCCACCACAGCCCTTGAGCCCATCCAAACCCCGTCCATGATCTCGGTCGTTGGATCACAATCGTGAGGGCGAAAACCGCACCTCATTTGGACACTCCTAGCTCCCTCTACCTATAAATATGTGCCCTCCCCCATCCAAATCGCAGTCCAAACCCTAAAAACCTCCCTCTCACCCGCCGGACATGTCCGCGCCCGCCGGACAAAGTCTCCGCCGCCGCCCACGCCCAATCCCCGCCTGCCACGTGTCGTGCCGCCGTCTCCCGAGCGCCTTCCTGCGCCGCGGCCCGCCTGGCCCAGGGCAGGCCCGTGCCGTGCCGCGCCAGGCCCGAGCCGTGTCGCCGTCGCGCGCCCGGCCTAATCCGCCGCGCCGCCGTCTTCCCACTCCTCCCGAGCGGCCCGTGCTGCTTGCTCCCGAGCTCCAGGGGAGGAGCTCCTCACCGGAGACCTCCAGCAGGCCGGTCCCGTCCCTCTCCATTCCCTTTATCTCCTCTGCTCTCGCTCTCCCTCACGAGCTCTCTCTCCCTCACGAGCTCTCTCTCTCCATGAACCTCGCAGGAACACAATGGTTGCCCCGATCTACGTGCTCGCGCCGCCCCAAGCCGCCCCTTCTTTGGGAATGGGTTGCCCCGCGCCCGATCTACCCATTCACGGCCTTCCCGACGCTCGCCGGAGTTCCACGCCTCCACGCCATCATCGTTGACTTCTGTCGGCGCCATTCTATAGCAGAGAACGAGCTACCCCCGACTTGGATCCCATTTCGCGCTGGTAGTTTTCCACTAAGTCCCAGAATTTTCATCTTATGTGCACTGGTTTGACCTAGCGTAACTTCCTGCTCGTAACTCCGTTTTGCACGCATATTATGTCAAAATGTTCATCATGAGATGCTCATCATTTTGTTCCATTGTGCCATGCTTGTTTGAGTTCATCTTGATGCCCTAATCATCGTTGCAAGAGTGCTATGAAATGTTAGGTGCAGATTCTTATCAGTTTATGAGCAATTGTCATTTTTGCCATGATTATTTTGTGTTGCATATGAACTTGAGCCCTACATGTGTTTTGGGCTATGCCATGCCATCTTTACAAGGGTGTATGCCATTTATTTTTGTGATCAATGTGGTGACTCGCACAAGCATGCAAAGTAGCTCCCGTGATGTTGCTGATTTCAGGGACTTAGAACTCTTCCAAGTCTTTTCCCTGACGTTATTTTTATGCCATGTATTCATGTTGCTACAGAGTGATCCATACCTCTTTTGAGCTTGTTCAGTAAGGATGATTTGGGCATATGGTTGTGCTCTATCCATCCATGCCCTTGTTTGCATTTATGGAGTGTCCTAGCATGACTCAATCTTGCTCTACTTTTGCTATAAAATGTTCCTGGCAGATTGTTTACTTGTTAATCAATTCTGCCAAGGTTGTTGTAGTTTATCCATGCATGCTATAAGATTGTTATTGCCATGTTAAGCTTCTTGATCATGTCTTCTTGCTGGGAGTATGCTTAGTTTGTCATGCAATGCCTTGTGTTGAGTGCATCGAGCTTGGAAACATGCCTTCATAATTCTGTTTATTCCATGTCTAGTTTTCTGCTAAGTCTGAATCTGTTAACAAAACTTGCTATGTTTACATGGGTGCCATCATATCTTATGATCCTTTTTGGCTTATGGTCGGTAACGGGCTTTTGTTATATGCTTTGAGTAGATTCATGCCATGCCTTGTATTGCTATGATCTGATCCTGTAGCATGTTGTTATCTTACTCTAAACATGTCTTCCTGATGTTAATTCCTGACATGTTAGTATTTTCACTAAGTCTGTGATGCTGATATCTTTTTCTCATTTGCCATGCTTGTTTGAACCTGCTCTTGTGTGATTTAGCCATAGCTCAGTGTTCATCTTTTGTCAAGAATCTTGAGTAGATCACTGCCATGTGCTTTGTTGTTATGTTGGAGTGCAGTAGCTTAATTTCTTGTTGCATTCTAGTTGGCATTGTTCTGTTAATCGTAGGTTTGTGCCATTGTCGTTTTGCTTGCCGATTCCGGTGATCTTTATGTCGATTTCAACCGAAATCATCTCATCTTTCCAGCGGCACTCTTGGTTTGCTCAGTTGAGGCCTGGTTCAATCTTTTCCTTCCGAAGCTAGCATATGCATTGCATATTACATCCCGCATATCATGCCATGTTTTGCATCATGTTGCTTGCGCATTGCACCATGGTTGATTGTTGTTTCCTTTGCTTGTGTTCTTGCTTTGGGTAGAGCTGGGAGACGAGTTCGTGTTCGAGGAACCCGTTGAGTACGTTTACAAGGATCAAGCTTTTGTCTTCTTGGAGAACTTTGCAGGCAAGATGAGCATACCCTCGAAATCACTTCTATCTTTGCTTCCTAGTTGCTCGCTCTATTGCTATGCCACGATACCTACCACTTTCTTTATCATGCCTCCCATATTGCCATGTCAAGCCTCTAACCCACCTTTTCCTAGCAAAATGTTGTTTGGCTATGTTACCGATTTGCTCAGCCCCTCTTATAGCGTTGCTGGTTGCAGGTGAAGATGGAGTTTGTTCCGTGTTGGAACATGACTATTGTTGGGATACCACAATATCTCTTATTTAATTAAAGCATCTATATACTTGGTAAAGGGTGGAAGGCTCGGCCTTATGCCTGGTGTTTTATTCCACTCGTGCCTCCCTAGTTTACGTCATACCGGTGTTATGTTCCTTGATTTTGCGTTCCTTACGCGGTTGGGCTATAATGGGAACCCCTTGACAGTTCGCCTTGAATAAAACTCCTCCAGCAAGGACCAACCTTGGTTTTACATTTGCACTAACAACCTAGCCTTTTTCCCTTGGGTTTCCGCAGCCCGAGGGTCATCTTTATTTTAACCCCCCCGGGCCATTGCTTCTCTAAGTGTTGGTCCAACCTGAGCGATGTCCGGCGCCCCCTGGGCAACCAGGGTCTATGCCAACCCGACGCCTGGTTCATCCGGTGAGCCCTGAGAACGAGATATATGTAGCTCCTATCAGGATTTGTCGGCACATCCGGGCGGCTTTGCTGGTCTTGTTTTACCATTGTCGAAATGTCTTGTAACTGGGATTCCGAGTCTGATCGGGCCTTCCTGGGAGAAGGAATATCCTTCGTTGAACGTGAGAGCTTGTGATGGGCTAAGTTGGGACACCCCCGCAGGGTTTTGAACTTTCGAAAGCCGTGCCCGCGGTTATGGGCAGATGGGAATTTGTTAATGTCCGGTTGTAGAGAACTTGACACTTAACTTAATTAAAATGCATCAACCGCATGTGTAGCCGTGATGGTCTCTTTCCGGCGGAGTCCGGGAAGTGAGCACGGTGTTGGAGTTATGCTTGAACGTAAGTAGTTTCAGGACCACTTATTGATCACTTCTAGTTCACGACCGTTGCATTGCTTCTCTCCTCGCTCTCATTTGCGTAAGTTAGCCACCATATATGCTAGTGCTTGTTGCAGCTCCACCTCACTACCTTTTCCTACCCATAAGCGTAAATAGTCTTGATCGCGAGGGTGTGAGATTGCTGAGTCCCTGTGACCCACAGATTACTTCAAATAGTTGCAGGTGCCGATGATAACCATGCAGGTGACGCAACCGAGCTCAAGGAGGAGCTCGATGAAGATCGTGTTCATTGTGTTGTTTCGTTTCCAGTTGATCAGTAGTGGAGCCCAGTCGGGGTGATTGGGAATCTTTTGCATTAGGGTTTGTCTTTCTTTATTTGGTTCCATAGTCGGACCTTGATTGTATCTGGATGATGTGATGATATATTCATGTATTGTGTGAAGTGGCGATTGTAAGCCAACTCTTTATCCCTTTCTTATTCAGTACATGGGAATTGTAAAGATTACCCCTCTTGCAACATGCCCACTATGCGATTATGCCTCTAAGTCGTGCTCCGACACGTGGGAGATATAGCCACATCGTGGGTGTGACAAGGTACTAGCAAACAGTTGTGGTTAGTAGGAATATTGGTATTAAGGTTTGTGATTCCCGAAGCATGCACGTATAGTCTCTTGTTATGCTATGAAGTTGGAGCATGATTTATTATTGATTGTCTTCCTTATGGGTGGTGGTCGGGGATGAGCGATGGTCTTTTCCTACCAATCTATCCCCCAAGGGGCATGCATAGTAGTACTTTTCTTCGAGGGCTAATAAACTTTTGCAATAAGTATATGAGTTCTTTATGACTAATGTGAGTCCATGGATTATACGCACTCTTACCTTTTCGCAATTTGCTAGCCTCTACGGTACCGTGCATTTCCCTTTCTCACCTCGAGAGTCGGCGCAAACTTCGTAGGTTCATCCAAACCCCGTGGTATGATACGCTCTATCACACATAAGCCTTATTATATCTTCCTCAAAACAGCCACCATACCTACCTATTATGGCTTTTCCATGGACATTCTAAGATATATTGCCAAGCAACTTCCATCGCTTCCGTTTGATGACTTGAGCATTCATTGTCATATTGCTTTGCCTGATCATATAGCTGATATAGCAGTTGTGGCTCGGCCACCATTCATCATTTTGCATACATCTTATGCTAGATCATTGTAGTGACCCGGTCCCAATGGACCGTAGTCTCTGTGCTTAAGTGTCATCCCCGGATCGGTATTGCTGACACACATAGTACTTGAAGATTTATAACAAAGTACAATCACACACTTATTACATCGAGTGTCTCATAAAGAGTACTTAATTACAATAATATGGATGAAGTCCATCTAAATTACTGCGGAAGCTTCGAAGATAAATGAGTCCATCCAGCTCCATGGCAAAACTGAGTGCATGACAACGACCTATCGCACCTTACTCTTCGTCTGAAAATTCTGCAACATGATACGTTGCATCCATGTAGGTCAGCACATGGAATATGCTGGAAAGATCACAATATAGAGAAATAATGAAGAAAGGCTATCACTACATGCATGTTTGGCTGGTGGAGGCTCTAGGTTGATCATTTGCATAAAGCTAATTTTACCCTACAACAAAAACAAATAGATTATATTTAACTACCAAGTTTATGCCATTATTCAGATGGTTTCCCAAACTCAATCCCAAATTACCAAGTAATAATATTAATAACCCAACAAATTCATTAAGTAAAGTGATGAGATCAATCAATAATTCAAATACCAGATACTCAAGATGTCCAGAACCAGGGACACGGCTAATCATGACTAGTTTGTACACTCTAGAAAGGTTTGCACACTTTTCCCCACAAGAATTAATCTCCTCCATTGAATTTCTCGCACTGCATGATGTTTGAGAAATGGATGACCCAGACACAATCTTTCTGAATCATGAACTCTTTACTCTGGGTAGACGGTTACACCTACTTTCCCCAACATCTGCTAGCCTACCACTAAAAGTGGTCACACAACTTTCTCAACTATGTCAGAGCCCATAATGGCTTGTGGCTGCATGGGGATGTTTCTAGGATGAATAACCTTATGATCCCTTTGAGGCTGGGTGGCATTCCATAGGATGATCACACGGGTACTCTGGGATATCCTAGGACAACACTAGATTCTCCAGATGCCCGCAACCAATCCACCCAGATGTGTATTAAAGTAGCCACCTTAAGTTTCCCTTAGTTATTATCTCTCACAACTTTCATGATTCTCACATACCAATCCCCATCTACGAGCATGGCTAAGCAATATGAGCGTAACATATATTCCCGGGGTGATCAAAGGTAATAGGTTCCTACCTCATGAACTACATAGCAACAACCACGTGTTCCTAATCCTACTCATGCAATCTTTGAGGGTGTATCTAATGCAAGTAAAACTAGGTATAGGAAGAGTATGATCAAAGTGTGAACTTGCCTTGTTGATGATCGGAAACCCCTAGAGATTCATAGTAGCAAGCTTCGCACTCCAGAAAATCTGTCGTAGACAAACAATAGCATACATAATCACTCAAGCATAAGATGCAAAGGTAAAACCAAATAAAAATATCAAAACAGAAAGTTGAAGTGAAAAGCTTTGATTTGCAAAAAGAATCAATCAAATCGGAGATACGAAACTCAAGTTACGATCAAAAGAAGTTCAAATTCAAATCTATTTGAAACCAAATTTCAAACTTTCAAAAACAAGTTTAAGTTGATTATCTGAACAGAGGAGATCATAACGAAGAAATTGGCGTTGGTTTCGTTGGATTTGGATAACCGAGCAAAAAGTTGTGATCATTTAAAGATCAGGGACTAATCTGTGAAGAAAAATAATTACGGGTAGGTCCCTGGCCAAAAATAAACAGAAAAAAGAAAAATCTAACGAACGAACGTTCGCTACATAATCCTAACGAACGAAAACCATTCGCTACCGAAGACTAACAGACGAATGTCCGCTAAGAAAACTAAACTAAAATAATAAACCGGGTTTAAAAAAACCGAAAACAAAAAAAATGGGTTGGGGTCGGCGGTTTATACCAGTTCGGTGGATTGGGTGCGTCAGCGGCGGGTCGTCGGCGGCGGCAGCGGCGAGGCAGGACGGCGCGGGTCGTCGGCAGGGACAGTGGCGAGGCGGGCCGGCGGCGACGCGAGGCGGCAGCGGCGAGGCGGCAAAGTAGCAGCGACGACGCGGCAGTGGCGGCAGGAGGCGGCGGTTACGATGTCAGAGGCTTGAGGAGGAGAGGAGCCGGGGTGGCCCCATATAGTTGAAGGGGCCGGGGGCGGTGACTTGGGGAAAGGGCAAAGCGGCGGTGCGGGGGACGGAGTCTCGGTCGAACTCGGCGGGGGCGGCGACGCATGCGGGAGCTGGACTCCGGCTTGAGCTCAGTGACTGCGGGGCACTGGGCCGGCTAGGCTTCGGCCTAGTCTGTCCGAAGAAGTTTTTTTTAAATAGCGTCGTGAAGAAAAATCTGGTTAAAATAAAATAAAAATTCCTAAAATTCTAGAAACAATTTTCACCATTACATCCTAATATTTGGGACAGTGTGAACATTTATCTGGACTAAATGCAATTTTTAAAAATGCAACTTTTTCCTTAATTTAATAAAATGCAACCGAGTAAAATTGCAAATAAAAATCAAATAAATATATTTTTATTCAAAATTAAAATTTCCAATATTTCCTAGATGTTTTGAAGAAGTCATATTATCTTCTCTCATTATTTTATTTATTTGAAATAATTGGAAAAATAATTTTGAATAAAATCACTTTGATCCAATTTGCCAATTTTGAAAATTCAAAAATGGATTTTGTGAAAACCTCCAACTCTCTCAATTGGTCCTTGAGTTGCTTAAGGTTTCTAGGATCAAAAGTCCGGATAAAACAAATTCAAAATGCATAAATTATGGATGCATATGATGACCTAATGAATAACATCCAAATTGAAAATTGGGATGTTACAAACCGACCCCCTTAAGATGAATCTCGCCCTCGATATTCAGGTTGGCTAGCAAAAAGGTGTGGGTTGTCTTTCCAGAGGTCTTCTTCTCGCTCCCAGTTCGTATCTTCCTTGGTATGGTGGCTCCACTGAACTTTGCAAAACTTGATGACCTTGCTGCGTGTAACTCGTTTGGCGAACTCGAGAATCTTGACGGGTTTCTCCTCGTAGGTTACGTCACTCTCCAACTAAATTGCTTCCAGGGGCACTGTATCTCTCAGAGGAATATCAGCCATCTCAGCATGGCACTTCTTCAACTGGGAAACATGAAACACATCGTGAACTCCTGACAAACCTTCGGGTAACTCCAACTTGTAGGCAACTTCACCCATACGCTCCAAAACTTGGTATGGCCCTACAAATCTTGGTGCTAACTTTCATTTGACTCCAAATCGTTTAAATCCTCGAAGTGGTGACACACGAAGATATGCTCTGTCTCCGACTTCATAGGTTACCACCTTGTGCTTAGTATCGGCATAACTCTATTGCCTGGACTAAGCTACCTTGAGTCTATCACGAATCAACTTGACCTTCTCCTCAGACTCTCTGATTAAATCTGGCCCGAACAATTGTCGGTCTCCAACTTCATCCCACATCAATGGTGTCTTGCACCTCATTCCATACAAGGCTTTGAAAGGGGCCATATTCAAACTAGCTTGGTAGTTCTTGTTGTATGAGAACTCTGTGTAGGGAAAATAATCATCCCAACTTGATCCATAATCTAGTGCACAAGCTCTCAACATGTCCTCCAGAATCTGGTTGACTCCCTCTGTCTATCCATCTGTCTGCGGATGAAAGGTTGTACTGAACTCTAGCCTAGTACCCAAAGTCTGGTGTAACTGATTCCAAAACTTGGAGGTAAACTATGTTCCTCTATCTGATTCGATGGTCCTCAGAACTCCATGCAGACATATGATCCTGGTCATATATATCTTGGCCAACTTCGCGATCATATAAGTGGTTTTCACAGGGATAAAGTGAGCCACTTTGGTGAAGCAATCAACCACTACCCAGATGGAGTCATATCCTGATCGTGTCCTGGGTAATCCGGTGACGAAATCCATGCCAAGCTTATCCCACTTCCATTCGGGTATCGGTAAAGGCTGAAGTAATCCTGCTGGCTTCTGATGCTCTGCCTTAACTCTCTGACATACGTCACATACTGCTACGTACTCGGCAATATCCTTCTTCATACCTGTCCACCAGAAACGTTCCTTCAAATCCAAGTACATCTTGGTGTTGCCTAGGTGAATCGAGTATGGAGAATCATGAGCTTCCTGAAGAATTAACTTCCTTATCTCTGGATCATTTGGCACATATTTATGATCCTCAAACCATAAATTTTCGTGTCCATCCTCATGAAAACATTTGGCCTTTCCTTTAATCATCTTTTCCATTATATCCGCAATCTCCTTATCAGCCTTCTGAGCTTCTCGAATCTTTCCCAACAACATGGACTGAACTTCCAACGCTGCAACAAAACCTCTTAGAATCATCTCCATTCGAAGTTCTCTGAGATCGTCAGCTACCTCCCGAGGGTATTAACATAACTCTTGCGGCTCAACGCGTCTGCTACAACATTGGCCTTTCCTGGATGATAATGCAGTTTCATGTCATAATCCTTTATGAGCTCCAACCATCTCCTCTGCCTGAGGTTCAACTCCTTCTGTGTGAATATGTACTTCAAACTCTTATGAACCGTGTAAACATCACAAAGATTCCCAATAAGAAAATGTCTCTAGGTCTTGAGCGCATGCACTATGACTGCTAACTCCAAGTCATGTGTGGCTTAATTCAACTCATGAGGTCGAAGTTGTCGTGAGGCATATGAAACAACTCTTCCTTCTTGCATAAGAATGCCTCCAAGTCCCTGGCGAGAAGCATCGCAATATACTTGGAAATCCTTGCGTATATTCGGGAGAATTAGCACTGGGGCTGTAACCAAACGTTTCTTCAACTCCTAAAAACTGGCCTCACACTCCTCGGTCCATTTGAACTTAGTGTCCTTCTTCAATAACTCCGGCATGGGCTTCGCAATCTTGGAAAAAAATTCAATGAATCTCCGATAATATCCTGCGAGTCCAAGGAAACTACGCATCTCTCCAACTGAGGTGGGTGCCAACCACTCGGTGACAGACTGAACCTTTGAAGGTTCTACTGGTATACCTTCTTCATATATAACATGTTCGGGAAATCTGACTTCCTTCAACCAAAACTCACATTTGCTGAACTTGGCATATAGGTGATGTTCTCTAAGCTTCTCGAGAACCAAGCGCAAACGTTCCTTGTGTTCTTATTCATTCTTCGAGTACACCAATATATCATCAATGAACACCACAACAAACTTATCCAAGATCTCCAAGAACACCTTATTCATCATACTCATAAAGTAGGCAGGGGCGTTAGTCAAACCAAAAGACATGACCGTGTACTCATATAGCCCATACCTTGTGGTAAAAATTGTCTTGGGAATATCCTGTTCTCGGATCTTTAGCTGGTGATATCCTGATCGAAGATCGATCTTGGAGAATACTTTAGGTCCCTGCAGCTGGTCAAACAAATCATTAATCATCGGTAGAGGGTATTAGCTCTTGATCGTCACCTCATTCAATGCACGATAATCAACAACCATTCTCAAGGATCTATCCTTCTTCTCAACTAGGAGCACTGGGCTCCCCATGGTGATGAACTTGGTCGAATGTAACCTTTCTCCAATAACTCCTTATTCTTCTTCTTAATTACCTCCAGATCATTTGCGGGCATCCTATAGGGTCTCTTAGATATTGGTCTGGTGCCTAGCAACAAATTGATCAAAAACTCTATGTCTCGGTCTGGTGGCATGCCTGGTAATTCCTCCAAAAATACATCGGGATAATCCTTCACAACTGGCACTTCCTCTTGAATGACTCCCGAGAGTTAATTTACTTGAGTCCTCCTTGGCGCATACCTAGGCACATACTTGATCTGTTTCCCCTCTGGGGTGGTTAGAAGAATTGACTTACTAGCACAATCAATGTTTCCTCCATACTTCGATAGCCAATCCATGCCTGGTATTACATCCAATCCTTGTGATTCCAAGATAATGAGGTCTGAGGGGAAGGCATGCTTACCTATGATCAATGGCAACTGATAACATCCTCGGCTAGCCATATATTTCTGCTCCTGGTGAGCTCACTAACATGGGTGACCTAAGGGCTATGGTTGGCAACTCAAACTTATCCACAAATCCCCTTGATATGTACGAATGTGATGCACCAGTGTCAAAAAGGACAAGGGCTATAAATGACTTAATCCAAAACTTACCAATAACTGCGTCAGGCTGCTCTTCAACTTCCTCCATGTTGACGTGGTTCACCTGACCTCTGGTGAAGGGATTTCGCTTCTTCCCTGAGCTTCCATTGCCATTACCATTCTTTGCTTCAGGACAATCAGTGGCATACTGTCAAGTCTTCCCGCACTTGAAACAAGTAATGTGACTCAAATCCTTCTTGGTGGGTGTCGCGGGGTTGGAATGGCTCTGACTGTTGTTTCCTCCACTCCCATTACGATTCTTAGGGCCACTATGGTTGTGTGAATTTCCTCAATTGTGAGAATGGCCTCCATGGTTATGTCCTCCATGGGTATGACCGATGTGTCCTCTCGAGTACAGGGAATAGCAAGGCTTCTGCTGAGCTCCAGAGTTGTACTTCCCCTATCCATACTTCCGTTTGCAGTTCTCTATCTGCTGTTGCTTGCCTTCAATCATGAGGGCCCTGTCTACCAACTCCTGGTAGTTGGTGAATGTTGCCACCATCAACTGCATACTTAGGTCATCATTCAGTTCTTCAAGAAACTTCTCCTGCTTCGCGGCATCTGTGGCCACATCATTTGGGGCGTAGCGTGCTAACTTACTGAACTCATCCACGTACTACGCCATAGTATGATTCCCCTGGCGTAAGTTGTGAAACTGATACCAAGTAACATTGGCCACGGGAAAGTGGCGGTGTAGTTCTCCCACCATGAGGATGAGTTTCCATCCAGTTGATGTGCAGCAAAGCGCACCTTCTCAACATCAGTGCAACCTACGGTGCTCAGCTCCCTTCCAATCTTGCGGAGCCAATCATCAGCAACAATCAGCTCGGTGCTGCTAGAGAACACCAGCGGATTCAACCTTAGAAAACGGGCTAGGTTGTCAACTAGTGGTGGTGGCGGTCAATTGTTGTTGTTGTTGTTGTTGTTGCCTTGGTTATGGACAAGCAACTGCATCAAGGTATTCTTCTATTGGATCAACTGAGTGAGCTCCGGCGGGAAAACGAATCCGGGGTCATGTCTTGGAGGCATCTGATAGGTTTTAAGGAGTGAGAACAGAATAGAATAGGGTCTAAAGAGATATTTCACTACCCATATGCACATGAGACAAACATATTCAATTCACACCACTCAATTCAAACAAGATTCATACAATCGACCTAAGCTACTATTACAAGATCTCGCAACGATTTCTAACTACTTGGAAGAATACTAATAGTGATATGGTGGTCGACTAGAAATTTTGATCGGTGGAAGACTCCATAATATCTGCTCCAGCTTCCTCTTCATAGTCATCATTGTAATCATTATTGTTGTTAGGGTCTATGTCTATGTCCTCTAGTATGATGTAGTCTTCAGAATGAATGTCCACTCCAAGCTCGGGCTTCACCACGTGTATTCCTAGCTTCCTCTTCAGGTCTTCATTCTGCTCTAGTAGTACAACAATTTCTTCTTCATATCCATCATGTGTAGCCTTGAGTTCCTCTTCTAGCTCCATATTCTGGGTCATCACCTTCTTCATATCTATCATGTTAGCGCACATCTGGTTCTCGTAACAACGAATGTGCTAGTTCAACTCCTGTATGTAGGTTGCAATAGATTTATCCTTCCTGGTGCGAATCATATCCCATTTATCATCTCGGCGTCCACATATCTGGTAGGTGGTGTGTTTAAGATCCTTATTGTACACCTCGCCTATGCGTCCAATGGCGATGTGGGCAGCCATGCTCTTCCCTAAACTCCTGGTTGGTGCATCAAAGGAAAACTCGATGGGTTCGGTAATTGGTGCAAAAGTCCTTCCTAGAACACGAACATGAATTGTCTAGCACTCCTCTTTTGGTAAAGTGGCGGTGAAGGTTCTGGTGAAGCTTGGTATGTCGATGTTCAGGTACCTAGTGACTTCCTTCAAGTGTCATCCGAAAGGGGTGTCGTCATCTGGTTGAGTGAACTTGTTCCTTGGGTCCGACATCTATAGTGTAGAAATATAGAAGAGTTAGAAATGAGTAGAGAAGAGTATCATGTGGCTTTTCCTAGTGGTCGCATCCTACAGTCAACCTGGCTCTGATACCATCTTGTAGCGACCCGATCCCAATGGACCGTAGTCTCTATGCTTAAGTGTCATCCCTGGATCTGTATTGCTGACACACACAATACTTGAGGATTAATAACAGAGTTCAATCACACACTTATTACATCGAGTGTCTCATAAAGAGTACTTAATTACAATAATACGGCTGAAGGCCATCAAAATAACTACGGAAGCTTCAAAGATAAATGAGTCCATCCAACTCCATGGCAAAACTGAGTGCATGACAACGACCTATCGCACCTTACTCTTTGTCTGAAAATTCGGCAACATGATACATTGCAGCCGTGTAGGTCAGCACATGGAATATGCTGGCAAGATCACAGTATAGAGAATTGATGAATAAATGCTATCACTACATGCATATTTGGCTGGTGGAGGCTCTAGGTTTATCATTTGCATAAAGCTAATTTTAGCCTACAATAAAAAGTAATAGATTATATTTAACTACCAAGTTTATGCCATTATTCAGATGGTTTCCCCAACTCAATCCCAAATTACCAAGTAATAATATTAATAACCCAACAAATTCATTAAGTAAAAGTGACGAGATCAATCAATAATTGAAATACTACATACTCAAGATGTCCATAACCCGGGACACGGCTAATCATGATTAGTTTGTACACTCTGCAGAGGTTTGCACACTTTTCCCCACAAGACTCAATCTCCTCCGTTGAATTTCTTGCACTGCATGATGTTTGAGAAACGGATGACCAAGACACAGTCTTTCTGAAGCATTAACTCTTTACTCTGGATAGATGGTTACACCTATTTTCCCCTACATATGCTAGCCTACCACTGAAAGAGGTCACACAACTTACTCAACTATGCCAGAGCCCATAATGGCTTGTGGATGAACACGGAAGTTTCTAGCATGAATGATCTTATGATCCCTTTGAGCCTGGGTGGCATTCCACAGGATGATCACGCGGGTACTCCGGGATATCCTAGGACAACACTGGGATTCTCCAAGTGCCCGCAACCAATCCACACAGATGTGTATTAAAGTAGCCACCTTAAGTTTCCCTTAGTTATTATCTCCAACAACTTGCATGATTCTCACATACCAATCCCCGTCTACGAGCATGGCTAAGCAATATGAGCATAACGTATGTTCCTGGGGTGATCAAAGGTAATAGGTTCCTACCTCATGAACTACATAGCAACAACCACATGTTCCCAATCCTACTCATGCAATCTTTGAGGGTGTATCTAATGCAAGTAAAACTGGGTATAGGAAGATTATGATCAAAGTGTGAACTTGCCTTGCTGACGATCGGAAAACCCTAGAGATTTGTAGTAGCAAGCTTTGCACTCCGGAAAATCTATCGTAGACAAACAATATCATACATAAGCACTCAAGCATAAGAGTCAAATGTAAAACCAAATAAAAAGATCTAAATAGAAAGTTCAAGTGAAGAGCTTTGATTTGCAAAAACAATCAATCAATTCGGAGATACGAAACTCAAGTTACGATCAAAAGAAGTTCAAATTCATCTCTGTTTGAAACCAAATTTTAAACTTTGAAAAACAAGTTTAAGTTGATTATTTGAACAGAGGGGGTCATTACGAAGAAATTGGCATTGGTTTCGTCGGATTTTGATAAACGAGCAAAAAGTTGTGATCATTTAAAGACCATGGACTAATCTACGAAATAAAATAATTATAGATAGGTCCCTGGCTGAAAATAAACAGAAAAAGAAAATTTTAATGAACGAACATTCACTACATAAACCTAACAAACGAAAACCGTTCGCTACCGAAGACTAACGGACGAACGTCCGTTATGTAAACTAAACTAAAATAATAAACCAGGTTTAAAAAACGAAAATGAAAAAAAATCGGGTCGGGGTCGGCGTTTATGCCGGTTCAGCGGATCGGGCGGGTCGGCGGCGGTGGCTGCGGCGACGCGAGGGAGGCGGTGCGGCAGTGGCGGCGGGAGGCGGCGGTTGCGGCGACACTGACTTGAGGAGGAGAGGGGCCGGGTTGGCCTGATATCTAAAGGGGACGGGGGGCGGCGACTTGGGAAGGGGCAAAGCAGCAGCGCGGCTTGAGCTCGGGGACTGCGGGGCACTGGGCTAGCTGGGCTTCGGCCCAGTCGGTCCGAAGAAGTTTTTTTTAAATAGCGCCGCAAAGAAAAATCCGAATAAAAAATAAAAATTCCTAAAATTCTAGAGACAATTTTCACCATCCCCTCCTAATATTTGGGACAATGTGAACATTTATGTGGACTAAATGCAATTTTTAGAAAATGCAACTTTTTCCTTAATTTAATAAAATGCAACCGAATAAAATTTCAAACAAAAATCAAATAAATATATTTTTATTCAAAGTTCAAATTTCCAATATTTCCTAGCTGTTTTGAAGAAGTCATATTATCTTCTCTCATTATTTTATTTATTTGAAATAATTGGAAAATAATTTTGAATAAAATCACTTTGATCCAATTTGCCAATTTTGAAATTTCAAAAATGGATTTTTGTGAAAACCTCCAACTCTCTCAATTGGTCCTTGAGTTGCTTAAGGTTTCTAGGATCAAAAGTTCAAATAAAACGAATTCAAAATGCTCAAATTATGGATGCATATGATGACCTAATGAATAACATCCAAATTGAAAATTGGGATGTTACAATCATTGCACATCCTGGTACACTGCTAGAGGCATTCATATAGTCATATTTTATTATAGGTATCAAGTTGTAATTTTTATTTCTTTTGAGTTATAAGTAAATAGAAGTGTGATGATCATCAATTTTCATTTTTAAAGCAGTGCCCTAGTGAGGAGAGGATGATGGAGACTATGATGCCCCCATAAGTTGGGATGAGACTCCGGACAATGAGAGAAAGCAAAAAAATGGAAAAATAAAAAAAGGAAAAAGGAAAAAAGGGAAAAGGAAAAAAATAAACAAACATAGAAGGGGCATTGTTAGTATCCTTTACCACACTTGTGCTACAAAGTAGCACCATGTTTTTCATATGGAGAGTCCCCTATGTTGTCACTTTCATATACTAGTGGGAAATTTTCATTATAGGATTAGATGCACACCCACTTAGTTTTCATATTGATCTTTCACACACTTATATCTCTTAGTGCATTCCTTGCATGACAATCCCTAATCCTGCATTGATATCAATTGATGGGCATCTCCGTAGCCCGTTGGTTAGCCGCGTTGATGTGAGAATTTCTTAATTTTTGGTCTTCTCTATATTTACCCCTATCATCATACTCTATTCCACCTGTAGTGCTATATCCATGGCTTGCGCTAATGTATTGCGTGAGGGTTGAAAAAGCTGAAGCGTGTTAAAAAGTATGAACCAATTGCTTGGCTTGTCATCGGGGTTGTGCATGATAAATACTTTGTGTTAAGAAGACGGAGTATGACAAGACTATATGATTTTGTAGGGATATCTTTCTTTAGCGTTGATATTTTGAAAGACATTATTGTTTGTTGGGATGCCTGAGTATTGATGTCTTTATGTCAAATTATAGACTATTGCTTTGAATCACTTATGTCTTAATATTCATGCCATGGTTAGATATATGATCAAGTTTATGCTAGGTAGCATTCCACATAAAAATATTTTTTTTATCATTTACCTGCTCGAGGATGAGCAGGAATTAAGCTTGGGGATGCTAATAAGTCTTTGTTGTATCTATAATTTTTGATTGTTTCATGCCAATATTATAGAACTTTTACATATTTTTGGCAACTTTTTATATGATTTATTAGACTAACCTATTGACCCAGTGCCCTGTGTCAGTTCCTATTTTTTGCATGTTTTTTGTATCGTAGAAAGTCCACATCAAATGAAGTCCAAATGCAATAAATTTTTATGGAGAATTATGTTGGAATATATGTGATTTTTGGGACTTGGAATCAACCCAAATGGAGGCCCACATATCCCACAAGACACCAGGGCGTGCCCCAGGTGCCAGGTGCATGGTGGTGGGTTGTGTCACCTCGTATGTTAGTTGGAGCTCTACTTTGGGCGCAAGGAAGCTTATATCCGGAAAAAAACGTGTTAAAATCTTAGTGCAATCGGAGTTACGGATCTCCGGGAATATAAGAAACGATTTTCGCCAGATCTGGGGGACGCGAAACAGAAGAGAACAGAGAGTGAGATTAAATCTCGGAGGGGCTCCTGCCCCTCCACCGCCATGGAGGCCATGGACCAGAGGGGGAACTCTCCTTCCATCTAGGGGGGGGGGTCCAAGGAATAAGAATAAGGAGGGGTGATACGTCTCCAACATATCTATAATTTTTTATTGTTCCATGCTATTATATTATCTGTTTTGGATGTTTAATGGGCTTTATTATGCACTTTTATATTATTTTTGGGACTAACCTATTAACCTATGGCCTAGTGCAATTTGTTGTTTTTATGCCTATTTTAGTGTTTCGCAGAAAAGGAATATCAAACAGAATCCAAATGGAATGAAACATTCGTGTGTTTGTCGAGATTTGATGAATTGTGGGTTTATGATCAAGATTATCTATGAACAATATTTGATCTTCTCAGAATTCCTATATGCATGATTCAAATATCTTTGCAAGTCTCTTCAAATTATCAGTTTGGTTTGGCCTACTAGATTGATCTTTCTTGCAATGGGGGAAGTGCTTAGCTTTGGGTTCAATCTTCCGGTGCTCGATCCCAGTGACAGAATGGGAAACGACATGTATTGTATTGCTGCCATCAAGGATAAAAAGATGGGGTTTATATCATATTGCTTGAGTTTATCCCTCTACATCATGTCATCTTGCCTAATGCCTTACTCTGTTCTTATGAACTTAATACTCTAGATGCATGCTGGATAGCGGTCTATGTGTGGAGTAATAGTAGTAGATGCAGAATCTTTTTGGTCTACTTGTCACAGACGTGATGCCTATATACATGAGCATGCCTAGATATTCTCATAACTATGCACTTTTCTATCAATTGCTCGACAGTAATTTGTTCACCCACCGTAGATTATGCTACAAGTGAAAGCTATGGCCCCCGGGTCGATTCTCCATCATATTAATTTACCATCAACTAGTTATTTTTGCCGCCATTTATTTTGCAATCTTTACTTTTCAATCTATACAGTAAAAATACCAAAAATATTTAGATTATTATCTTTATCAGATCTCACTTTTGCAAGTGGCCGTGAAGGGACTGACAACCCCTTTATCGCGTTGGTTGCAAGGTTCTTTATTGTTTGTTCGGGTACGAGGGACTTTCGTGTAGTCTCCTAGTGGATTGATACCTTGGTTCTCAAAAAACTAAGGGAAATACTTACGCTACTTCGCTGCATCACCCTTTCCTCTTCAAGGGAAAACCAATGCATGCCCAAGAGGTTGCAAGAAGGACTTCTGGCGCTGTTGCCAGGGAGATATATGCACAAGTCAAGACATACCAAGTACCCTTCACAAACTCTTATCCCTCGCATTACATTATTTGCCATTTGCCTCTCGTTTTCCTCTCCCCCACTTCACCATTGCCATTTTATTTGCCCTTCTTTTTCCGCCCGTCTCTTTTCGCTTGCTTCTTGTGTGTTCGTGTGTTAGATCATTTGTTTCGTCGTCATGGCTAGTCCTTCTATCATTGTTAGCACTCCCGATCATGAAGTTCTTAATTTTAAACAACGTGAGGGAGAAAATATAAAAGATGCTTGGCATAGAATTTGTAATGCTCAGAATAGATCTACTAAGAAGCAATCTACTTCCGTTCTTCTTCACAATTTTTATGTAGGTATCACTCCTTGGAATAGATATATTCTTGATACCATTATCGAAGGGAATTTCTTGGGTAGCCATACTTTTGATTCTTATAATGCTATGTTAGATTTGTTTGGCCCACCACCTCTTTTGGTTAATGTAACTATTTTAACTTTGGAACATGTGATGCAAAGGCTTGAAATTATTGAAAATAAAGTTGCCACTGTAGAGTTGATTGAAAATTTGGATAAAAAGATCCACAACCAAATTACCCAATATGGATCTAAGGTAGGAGTTGCTCTTAAATTTTTTAAAGAAAAGGAACCCATAGTTAACGAAAAGATAGATCAAGATTCCACAAGAATTGATAAACTTGAGGATATTATTACAAACATAGGGTCTGCCTTTTCTTCCGTGAAAAATACCGCTAATCCTCCTACTACTAAAGTTGCCAAGTTTATGTATGTGCCTGAAAATAAAGGTGAATCTTCTAGTAAGGAAAATGTGGATCTCAAATCAATAAATGTTCAGCCCAACTTTTTCGCTATCTTTAAGGAACCTTTTGCTACAAATGAATTTCTTGATTTCTTGCCTAGGAGTTTGATAATTAATAAAAAGAAGGAAACTCCTAAGGGTTATAAGTGTTCCATTGAATAAATGTCAACCAAAGATGACAATACCTAGATCTATTCTTGCTTTTATGCCTAGCTAGGGGCGTTAAACGATAGCGCTTGTTAGGAGGCAACCCAATTTTATTTTTGTTTCTTGCTTTTTGTTTCTGTTTAGTAATAAATAATCCATCTAGCTCCTGTTTAGATGTGGTTTTATGTTTTTAATTAGTGTTTGTGCCTAGTAGAACCTTTGGGAAGACTTGGGGAAAGTCTTTGTGATCTTGCTATAAAATATAGAAACTTTAGCGCTCATGAGATTGGGCAACCAGGTGCATGTAGCTCCCGCTTGCGCAGGGTTCAGGGAAGGGTCCGACCACTTTGGGTCTATAGTACGCAGCCTTTCCCTACATTTCTGTAAGAGGCTATTTCCAGGACTTGAACCCATGACCTCATGGTCACAAGGCAGCAGCTTTACCACTGCGCCAAGGCTCCCCTTCTTTTTAAGGAAGGGTCCGACCACTTTGGGTCTATTATACGCAGCCTTTCCCTACATTTCTGCAAGAGGCTGTTTCCATGACTTGAACCCGTGACCTCATGGTCACAAGGCAGCAGCTTTACCACTGCGCTCATGAGATTAGCTGCAATTTTTTACTGGAGAGCGATATTAAGTTGATTCTTTTTTCAGATTATTAATAGATAAATTCCTCACTTCCACCAATTTATTTCAGATTTTTTTTGTTACAGAAGTATACATTTGATACAGATTGCTACAGACTGTTCTGTTTTTGACAGATTCTGTTTTTCGTGTGTTGTTTGCTTATTTTGATGAATCTATGGCTATTATCGGGGGGTATGAACCATAGAGAAGTTGGAATACAGTAGGTTTAACACCAATATAAATAAAGAATGAGTTCATTACAGTACCATGAAGTGGTGGTTTGTTTTCTTATACTAACGGAGATCACGAGATTTTCTGTTGAGTTTTGTGTTCTGAAGTTTTCAAGTTTTGGGTAAAGAATTGATGGATTTTGGAATAAGGAGTGGCAAGAGCCTAAGCTTGGGGATTCCCATGGCATCCAAGGTAAAATTCAAAGACAACCAAAAGCCTAAGCTTGGGGATGTCCCGGAAGGCATCCCCTCTTTCGTCTTCGTCCATCGGTAACTTTACTTGAGGCTATATTTTTATTCACCACATGATATGTGTTTTGCTTGGAGCGTCTTGTATGATTTGAGTCTTTGATTTTTAGTTTACCACAATCATCCTTGCTTTACACACCTTTTGGAGAGACACACATAAATCAAAATTTATTAGAATACTCTATGTGCTTCACTTATATCTTTTGAGCTAGATAATTTTGCTCTAGTGCTTCACTTATATCGTTTTAGAGCAAGGTGGTGGTTTTATTTTATAGAAATTATTGATCTCTCATGATTCACCTATATCATTTTGAGAGTCTTTTAGAACAGCATGGTAATTTTCTTTGGCTATAAAATTAGTCCTAATATGATAGGCATCCAATATGGGTATAATAAAAACTTTCATAAAAAGTGCATTGAATACTGCGAGAAGTTTGATACTTGATGATTGTTTTGAGATATGAAGATGGTAATATTAGATTCATGCTAGTTGAGTAGTTGTGAATTTGAGAAATACTTGTGTTGAAGTTTGCAAGTCCCATAGCATGCACATATGGTGATTGTTGTGTGACAAATTTGAAACATGAGGTGTTCTTTGATTGTCATCCTTATGAGTGGCGGTCAGGGACGAGCGGTGGCCTTTTCCTACCAATCTATCCCCCTAGGAGCATGTGTGTAATGCTTGGTTCTTTATGACTTGTAGATTTTTGCAATAAGTATGTGAGTTCTTTATGACTAATGTTGAGTCCATGGATTATACGCACTCTCAGCTTTCCATCATTGCTATCCTCTTCGGTACCGTGCATTGCCCTTTCTCACCTTGAGAGTTGGTGCAAACTTCTCTGGTGCATCCAACCCCCATGATATGATACGCTCTTTCACACATAAACCTCCTTATATAATCCTCAAAACAGCCACTGTACCTACCTATTATGGCATTTCCATAGCCATTCCGAGATATATTGACATGCAACTTTCCATCGTTTCATTTATTATGACACGCTTCATCATTGTCATATTGCCTAGCATGATCATGTAGTTGACATCGTATTTGTGGCAAAGCCACCATGCACAATTTATCATACATGTCACTCTTGATTCATTGCCCATCCCGGTACATCGCCGGAGGCACTCATATAGAGTCATATTTTGTTTTATCATCGAGTTGTAATCGTTGAGTTGTAAATAAATAGAAGTGTGTTGATCATCATTAATAGAGCATTGTACCAAAAAAGGGGAAAGGAAAAAAAAGAAACAAAAGAGAAAAGAAATAAAAGGGACAATGCTACTATCCTTTTTTCCACACTTGTGCTTCAAAGTAGCACCATGATCTTCATGATAGAGAGTCTCTTATTTTGTCACTTTCATATACTAGTGGGAATTTTTCATTATAGAACTTGGCTTTTATATTCTAACAATGGGCTTCCTCAAATGGCCTAGGTCTTCGTGAGCAAGCAACTTGGATGCAGACCCACTTAGTTTCTTTAGTTGAGCTTTCATACATTCATAGCTCTAGTGCATCCGTTGCATGGCAATCCCTACTCCTTGCATTGACATCAATTGATGGGCATCTCCATAGCCCGTTGATTAGCCGCGTCAATGTGAGACTTTCTCCTTTTTTGTATTCTCCACACAACCCCCATCATTATATTCTATTCCACCCATAGTGCTATGTCCATGGCTCACGCCCATGTATAGCGTGAAAGTTGAAAAAAGTTTGAGATTACTAAAGTATGAAACAATTGCTTGGCTTGTCATCAGGATTGTGCATGATGAGAGCATTTTTGTGTGATGAAAATGGAGCATAGACAAACTATATGATTTTGTAGGTATGAGCTTTCTTTGGCCATGTTATTTTGAGAAGACATAATTGCTTTGTTAGTATGCTTGAAGTATTATTATGTTTATGTCAATATTAAACTTTTATCTTGAATCTTTCGGATCTGAACATTCATGCCACAATAAATAAAATTACATTGAAAATTATGTTAGGTAGCATTCCAGATCAAAAATTCTGTTTTTATCATTTACCTACTCGAGAACGAGCAGGAATTAAGCTTAGGGATGCTTGATACGTCTCCAACGTATCTATAATTTTTGATTGTTCCATGCTATTATATAATCTGTTTTGGATGGTTAATCGGCTTTATTATGCACTTCTATATTATTTTTGGGACTAACCTATTGACCGAAGGCCCAGTGTAAATTGATGTTTTTTGCCTATTTTGGTGTTTCATAGAAAAGGAATATCAAACAGAATCCAAACGGAATGAAACCTTCGCGGGGATCGTTTTTGGAACAAACGCAATCTAGGAGACTTGGAGTGGATGTCAAGGAAGCAGCGAGGAAGCCACGAGGCAAGAGGGCACGCCCCAGGGGGTGGGCGCGTCCCCACCCTCGTGGGCCCCTCGCAACTCCACCGACCTACTTCTTTCACCTATATATACTCATATACCCTGAAAAAACATATAGGAGCACCACGAAACCCTGTTTCCACCGCTGCAACCTTCTGTACCCGTGAGATCGCATCTTGGGGCCTTTTCCGGCGCTCCGTCGGAGGGGGAATCAATCACGGAGGGCTTCTATATCAACACCATAGCCTCTCCGATGATGTGTAAGTAGTTTACCACAAACCTTCGGGTCCATAGTTATTAGCTAGATGGCTTCTTCTCTCTCTTTGGATCTCAATACAAAGTTCTCCTCGATTCTCTTGGAGATCTATTCGATGTAATTCTTTTTTGCGGTGTTTTTGTCAAGATTTGATGAATTGTGGGTTTATGATCAAGATTATCTATGAACAATATTTGATTCTTCTTTGAATTCTTATATGCATGATTTAAATATCTTTGAAAGTCTCTTCGAATTATTAGTTTGGTTTGGCCTACTAGATTGATCTTTCTTGCAATGGGAGAACTGCTTAGGTTTGGGTTCAATATTGCGGTGCTCGATTCCAGTGATAGAAAGGGAAATGACACGTATTGTATTGTTGCCATCAAGGATAAAAAGATGGGGTTTATATCATATTGCTTGAGTTTATCCCTCTACATCATGTCATCTTGCCTAATGTGTTACTCTATTCTTATAAACATAATACTCTAGATGCATGTTGGATAGCGGTCGGTGTGTGGAGTAATAGTAGTAGATGCAAAATCGTTTCGGTCTACATGTCATGGACGTGATGCCTATGTACATGATCATGTCTAGATATCCTCATAACTATGCACTTTTCTATCAATTGCTCAACAGTAATTTGTTCACCCACCGAAGATTATGCTATCTTGAGAGAAGCCACTAGTGAAACCTATAGCCCACAGGTCTATTATCCGTCATATTAATTTACCGTCAACTAGTTATTTCTGCAGCCGTTTATTTTGCAATCTATACTTTTCAATCTATACAACAAAAATACCAAAAATATTTATTTTATTATCTTTATCAGATCTCACTTTTTCAAGTGGCCGTGAAAGGACTGACAACCGTTTATCGCGTTGGTTGCAAGGTTCTTGATGGTTTGTGCAGGTATGAGGGACTTGCGTGTAGTCTCCTACTGGATTGATACCTTGGTTCTCTAAAACTGAGGGCAATACTTACGCTACTTTGCTGCATCACCCTTTCCTCTTCAAGGGAAAACCAACGCATGCTCAAGAGGTAGTAAGGGGGGCTCTCTTCCCCTCTCTCCCGGTGGCGCCGGAACAACACCGGGGCAAGGATTTGGATGGCGATCTACATCAACAATCTTGCTACCGTCAACACCAATTTTCTCCCCCTCTATGCAGTGGTGTAACACCTCTTCCCCCACTGTAATCCCTACTTAAACATGGTGCTCAACTCCATATATTATTTCCCAATGATCTATGGTTATCCTATGATGTTTGAGTAGATCAGTTTTATCCTGTGGGTTAATCGTGATCTTAGTTGGTATGATTGTATATTTTATTTATGGTGTTGTTCTACGGTGCCATCAGTCTCGCGCAAACGCGAGGGGTCCCTGCTGTAGCGTGTTGCAATACGTTCAGGATTTGCTTATGGTGGGTTGTGAGAGTGATAGAAGCTTAAACTCGAGTAGGTGGGTTGTTGCGTATGGGATAAAGAGGACTTGATACTTGATGACCCACAAGTATATGGGATCTATCATAGTCCTTTCGATAAGTAAGAGTTTCAAACCCAACGAGGAGCAGAAGGAAATGATAAGCGGTTTCCAGCAAGGTATTCTCTGCAAGTACTGAAATAAGTGGTAACAGATAGTTTTGTGATAGGATAATTTGTAACGAGCAACAAGTAACAAAAGTAAATAAACTACAGCAAGGTGGCCCAATCCTTTTGTAGCAAAGGACAAGCCTAGACAAACTCTTATATGATGTAAAGCGCTCCCGAGGACACATGGGAATATCATCAAGCTAGTTTTCATCACGTTCATATGATTCACGTTCGGTACTTTGATAATTTGGTATGTGGGTGGACCGGTGCTTGGGTGTTGTCCTTACTTGGACAAACATCCCACTTATGAGTAACCTCTATTGCAAGCATCCGCAAATACAACAAAAGTATTAAGGTAAACCTAACCATAGCATGAAACATATAGATCCAAATCAGCCCCTTACAAAGCAACGCATAAACTAGGGTTTAAGCTTCTGTCACTCTAGCAACCCATCGTCTACTTATTATTTCCCAATCACTACTGGAATCAGCTACTTTGCCATCTGCCAGCTCTTTGTCGTCTGCTAGCAGACGGCAAAGAAGCTCTTTGCCATCAGCTACCCGAAAGCAGACGGCAAAGAACTGGCTGATGGCAAAGAAAGCCTTTGCCATCAGCCAGTTCTTTGTCGTCCGCTAGCTGACGGTAAAGATTCTTTGCCGTCAGCTAGAAGACGGCAAAGAGGGAGGGGCCCCATTGACGAGCTGCTTAAAAAAAACTTAACGGGCCCCCCTCTTTGTCGTCTGGAGCAGACGGCAAAGAGCAAATAAGCGGACGGCAAAGGGGGGCGGACGGCAAAGATTTAACATATCTAACGGCGCGCGCCCCCCACCCCGCGCCCTCTCTCTCTGTGTCTCTCCCCTGCTCCCATACGCGCGCCGCCGCCACCACCACTCGCCGCCGCCGCGCCCCGGCCCCCCCACGCCCCACCGCCCCGGGCCCGGCGCCGCCGCCCCGCCCCCCCTCCTCCATCGGCCCCCGCCTCGTCGCCACTGCCGCCGCCCCGCCCCCCCTCCTCCATCGGCCCCCGCCTCGTCGCCACTGCCGCCGCCCCGCCCCCCTCCTCCACCGGCCCCCCGTCTCAGCGCCACCGCGCCCCGGCCCTCCGCCCCCCCGCGCCCCACCGCCCTGGGCCCGGCGCTGCGCCCCAGGCCGCCCCGCCCCCCTCCTCCACCGGCCACCTCCTCCACCGGCCCAGGTGAGCTCTACCTCTCCTCTGTTTTTCCTTTTTTTTCTGTTTTTTAGTTTTAGGTTTATGTTTAGTCAGATTTAGTTTCAGTTTTAGTTTTAGGTTTAGGTTTAGTTCTAGGTTTAGGTTTAGTCTTAGTTTAGTTTTAGGTTTAGATTTAGTTTTTCCCTTTTTTCTGTTTTTTTAGTTTTAGGTTTATGTTTAGATTAGATTTAGGTTTAGTTTTAGGTTTAGTTCAGTTTTAGGAAAGAAAAAGAAGAAGAAGAAAAAAACAGGAGAGGAGGAGAAGAAGAAGAGGAAAAAGGAAAGGAGGAAGAAGAAGAGGAGGAGGAGAAGAAAAAAGAAGAAGAGGAAGAAGAAGAAAAAAAAACAGGAGAGGAGGAGAAGAAGAAGAGGAGGAGGAGAAGAAGAAAAAAGAAGAAGAGGAAGAAGAAGAAGAAGAAAACAGGAGTGGAGGAGAAGAAGAAGAGGAAAAAAGGAAAGGAGGAGGAAGAAGAAGAAGAAGAAGAAGAAGGAAAAAAAGGAAGAAAAGGAAGAAAAAGAAGAAGAGGAAGAAGAAGAAAAGGAAAAAAGACCCCGACCCGGCACCCCGACACGACACCCCGACCCCGAGACCCCGACCCCGACACCCCGACCCCGACCCCGACACCCCGACCCCGATACCCCGACCCCGACACCGACACCCCGACCCCCCGAGCCTGACCCGACACCTCGACCCCGAGCCTGACCCGACACCCTGACCCCGACACCACACCCCGACCCCGAAACAACACCCCGACACCGACACGGCACTACCCCGACATCGACACGACACCCCGACCCCCCGACCCCGAAACAGCACCCCGACCCCGACACGGCACCCCGACACCGACAGGACACCCCGACCACCGACACCTCCCGAAAAGGTGTTCTTTGGCCTTCCAGAGGCCGACGGGGTCATATATTTGTGAATTATTAGTTAGGTCATATATTTTTCGATTTTGTTATGAAAAACATCATATATAATTGTGTTGATCGTGTAGTTTTAAATGTGCAGTTGTTTCATCGCTGCGAGGTTTGGTGTTCGACGACCTCGCCGTGCGTTTGACGAGCTCTGCCCCTTCGTTCGTGGGTGAGCACAAATGACAAGTCCTCCTCCCCCATTAATTATTTGATCTATTCCGATGAAACTTGATAGCTAGCTATATATGTGTCTTGAATCATCAGTATGCGTAACCAATATGTGTCTCCCGTTCGAAAGCGTCATAGTTATAAATATGCATGCATTTGCATATTTATAACCTTGATTCTTTCGAATTGTCCAACGCTATCCATGGACAGCCCGAGTATGTGTAGATTGGGTTCGTTTTCCCATATGCTTTGCTCCGGATCCGACGCATATATTTCGTCAGTGCCTCCCCTGTTGTTCTCCGGGTACACATCCTCTCTGTTTATTGCAGAGACGTGTATCAGGAGAACAGCGGGGAGGTGCTGCCGAAATTTTGCGTCGGATCCGGAGCATAGCATGGGAAAATGAACCCAATCTACACATACACGGGTGGGATTAGGACCTATCATTACCTATTAGAGTGTAGGTTGCATGGACGTAATAAAATTGACAAAGTAGATCAACTAATGAATATATACATGGTGAATTACATATATAATTGTTGTGTGTCCAGTAGCTCTGAAAGTCAAGATGAGTGACCGTGCTTGGATGTATACCGGTCACACTGGTCAGAACAAATGGAGCGCTGAATGGTTCACAAAAACTAAGGGGTTTGTGCAAGCCGCATTTGCAAATGGCCAAAAGAAAACCTGGTGCCCCTGTTTCCGGTGCGGCAATTGGGAAAAGAAGACAGAGGCTGAAATGGGCAAACACCTGCAGAAGAGTGGTTTTACGCCCGATTATACGGTGTGGACATTTCATGGTGAGTCTGCCCAACGTGACCGAGCTGAGGTGGATCGTCGTCGCACCGACGAGCATGGTACCGGGATGGAAAACATGGTGCAAGGCTATGATGATGCTCGGGATTCGGACGAGGAGATGGAGGAATCTGCAAAGGCCTTCAATGAAATGTTGGAGTCTTCGAAACGTCCGCTCCACGAGCACACTGAGCTTTGTCAGTTGGATGCCATCTCACAAGTAATGGCTCTGAAGGCTCAGTTCAACTTGGGCAGAGAATGCTATGACGCAATTATGACAGTATTTGGACGCTTTCTACCCAAAGGCCATGTAATGCCTGCAAACCTGTACCAGTCGGACAAAATCCTCCGTGCACTGAAGATGCCCTATGAGAAGATACATGCCTGTGAGAAAGGATGTGCCTTATTTAGGCTTGACTATGCGGACTTGAACTATTGTCCCATTTGCAAGTCTTCCAGGTATATTGTGGTAGACAACGGTATGGGTGAGAAGACACAGACCAAAATCCCCGTTAGTGTTCTTCGGTATATGCCAATCGTACCAAGACTTCAACGTCTTTTCATGGTCGAAGAGACGGCCAGACAGATGACATGGCACAAAACAGGCAAAAGAACCGAACTAGATGCAGATGGGAATCTGATGATGGTACACACATCGGATGGTGTTGCGTGGAAAAAGTTTGATGAATTACATGCTGACAAAGCGGCAGATCCGAGGCATCCTCGAGTCGGCATCAGCACGGATGGGTTCAGTGTGTTTGGTATGACGGCAGCCCAATACAGTTGTTGGCCCGTATTTGTCTTTCCACTCAATCTCCCCCCCGGACAGATTATGCAAAGAAAGAACATTTTCCTGACGTTGATAATTCCAGGACCCAACTATCCGGGCAAAAATATGAATGTGTACATGCAGCCGCTTAAGGACGAATTGCAAGAAGCCTGGGATAATGGGTTCAAGACATACGACGCCTTTAGCAAACGGAACTTCATAATGCGTGTCTGGTACATGTACTCGACGCATGACTTGCCGGCGTATGCGCTATTCGTTGGCTGGTGTGTGCATGGAAGGTTCCCGTGCCCCACATGCAAGGGAGCTCTTGAGTTTCGTTGGCTTCAGGCCGGTCGCAAGTTTTCTTGCTTCGACATGCATAGACAGTTCCTGGATCCTCGCCATAAGTTCAGGAAAGACAAGAAGAACTTCATCAGGGGTAGAGTTGTCAAAAACTCTGCACCACCTGCATTGACAGGCCAACAGACCCTGGATCAGTTAAACGCTCTCGAGCCAGATCCACAACGTCCAGGGTACTTCAAGGGGTATAATACTAAGCACGCGTGGACTCACAAAACATGCTTATGGGATCTGCCTTACTTCAAAGACCTCCTTTGCCCACACAACATCGACGTGATGCACACTGAGAAGAATATCGCCGAGGCACTTTTTGGTACATTGTTCGGCATAGATGGGAAGTCAAAGGATAATACTAAGGCTAGAGTCGATCTGGAGGCGCTATGTGATAGGCCGTTACAAAACATGAAAGAACCGAAAGGAAAGCAGAACTGGACGAAGCCAAAGGCATGGTTCAATCTTGGAAGGCCAGCTATGAGGGAAATTCTCTTGTGGGTGCAACAGCAGTTGATGTTCCCCGATGGGTATGCAGCGAATCTAAAGAGGGGAGCGAATCTTGATAAACTGAAGATATTTGGTCTCAAGAGTCATGATTGGCACATATGGATTGAGCGGGTAATGCCGGTGATGTTGCGTGGCTTCATCCCTGAGGATGAATGGCTAGTACTGGCAGAACTCAGCTATTTCTTCCGTGTTCTTTGTGCGAAAGAACTATCGCCTGGCGTGCTAGAAGAAATGGAAGAGTTGGCGCCGGAGTTGATCTGCAAGTTAGAGAAGATCTTTCCACCGGGCTTCTTTAATCCAATGCAGCATTTGATTTTGCATCTCCCGACCGAGGCAAGATTGGGGGGGCCCGTGCAAAATCGTTGGTGCTACCCAACTGAGAGGATGCAGAAGACGCTTCGAGAAAAATGTAAAAATAAACGTAGAATTGAAGCATCGATGGCTGAGGCATTCATCACAGAGGAGGCGGCAAACTTCGTAACAGCGCACTACGAAGCCAAAAATCGTCATTTGCATAATCCGAAGCCTCGGTACAATGCTGACGAGCCTAAAAAGGGTGGATCCAACCTCAGCCTATTCAAAGGGAATCTCGCACCAGCTAGTGTTTCACATCCAGTATCTTTGGATAACGAAGAATGGCGGACCATTTCGTTGTATATCTTCAACAACCTGATAGAAGTGCGGCCGTACATCGAGTAAGTTCTCGGTACATTGTTTCGCAACTTCTATTTCCTTTGAACTACTCTTATTCCTGGATATGTCATACAGTCGATACGTCGCCATATTCTCGTATGGAGCGGAGATCCAAAAGGATTCCGTCGAAGAGTATGAGCTTCTCGCAAAGCAAGGAGGTGGCTATCCCGGTTTCATCTCTTGGTTCAAACAAACGGTAATTTCTATTAGACAATTTCATTTCATTCGCTAATTTGTGCATAATGCAACAATCCTTTCATATTAAACTTGTAGGCTAATTCAGAGTCTATGGACGCCGAATTGAGACAAGTCGCTAATGGTTTTGACTATAAGGTCCGTTCATTTGACAAGTACGACATCAACGGGTATCGCTTTCGTACCTATGGCAAAGAGCTATCTATGGCCGACCGAAAGTCTACAAATTGTTGTGTATCTGCTATCGGCGAAGGAGGTACCGAGTATTATGGGAGAGTTGAAGCAATTTATGAACTTCTGTTCTATGGTGAAAACCCACCGAATGTCGTAGTCTTCAAATGTTATTGGTTTCAGCCGAAGGAGACTAGAAGGACTCATGAACATATAGGGCTAGTTGAAATCAACCAAAGCACTCATTTAGATGTTCCTGATGTCTATATTATGGCTCAACAGGCGACCCAAGTATTCTATCTACCGTGGGCCTGCCAAACTAATCCAAATCTGAAAGGTTGGGATGTCGTTTATGAAGTGCCGCCACGTGCTAGACTTTCTCCCCCAAAGGAAGAGGATTATGAACCTCACATTAACCCAGACACATATGAAGGAGAATTCTTCCAAGAGACACGTCTTTCCAAAAAGCGTTTCAAGAACCGCTATACTTCACCCCAAAACATTGAAGTAGACAGCGACAATGAATCCGACATCACCCCAGAGGAGGAACAAGAAGAGCCGGAACAAGAAGAGGTTACTGCTGCGGATGACCTGTCAATGCTTGACCGATTACGTCAAGGTGGCCTTGCACATGTTGATGCCAATGAACCCTATGAGCCCATCATTGATTATAGTGATGATGATGATTATGCATTTATTGATGATACTGATCGAGATTATTAGTAGTGTCAGGTATTCAATTTTTTTATGTTGTACTTGATGATGATACACTTAAGTGATATACATATTATTATTCATGTCGGTACTTTTTTATGTTGTACTAATTTCGTTTATTCTTTGTCATGGCAGGTGTTGAAAGATGGTGGGCGCTGGTCGGGAGCGCGCCGAGGCCCCTTCTTCGTCGGCGCGTGGTGCGAGGTCTTCCATTCCACACGCACCTCTCCGCCGAGCGTTGCTGGACAGTATGGCGACACCGCCGGGCCCTTCTTCGTCGACCGCGGTGCCCAGCAGGGGACGAGGTAAGAAGAAGAGAGGAGCTGGAGCACGTGGTCGCGGGAGAGGACGTACGGTGACTGCTAGGGCGCCTTCCTCGCCGCCACCCCCAGCTGTTTCACCCGAGCACGTGACTGCTAGGGTGGACTCGTCTGAGGAGGAGGCTGCACGGACTCCGGTCCACGAGCCTCCGGTCCACGAGTCTTCGGCCCACGAGCCTCGGGGCGACGGGCCTTCGGCCCACGAGACTTGGGCCCACGAGACCCCGGAGGAGCACACGTCTGGATGGGGTACCTGGCCGGGTCAGCCTGAGCATGGCGGGGAGCCGAGTGGCCATGCTGATGATGGCGGGGAGCCGACTGATGAGGAGGGGGAGGAGGGGGGCAACGTCTACCAGCGTGGTGCTACACGGCTCCCGTCCGTGCCGGTGACCCGCGAGCAGAGGTGGTTGATTTTCCCTGATGGGGAGAGGTACGTAAGTGCATTTAATATTTTTGTACCTTCTGCATTCACGTTTCTTCAAATAACTAATGCGTTGGCCTTGTCATGCTGCAGGGGTTGGGACCACCATCATAGTGTCCGCCGGCCCAACTCCGTCCTTGGAGTTCTTTGCCGGCAAAACTTCCCGGGGTTTGTCACGTTGCCTGGTGAGGGTCGGCTTCCAGAGCTTGGATTGAGCTGGGAGCACTACGTGGCTGCCCCGGCCCCGCCGGATGAGATTATCGACGGTGTCGTGTGCGACACGAGGGCAGACATGGTGATCAGAAAGTTCTGGGTAATTTCTCCTTTACACATTTAAAAATCTTCAACTAGCTAGTTATTAATTGTACTAATCAATATTGTCTCATTTGATTGCAGACATTCTACAGGTGTGAGGAGGGATACGAGGAGGACGCGGCACATGTTATCGAGAACGTCTGCAAGCGCCTACTCCAGAACTTACGGCACGAGGCTCGGGTGCAGGCTGTTCGAGACTACTACGCCTTGCGTGGTATCAAGAAGACCAAGCCGGCGTGCCGCGATAAGTTCCTGAGTAAGGAGCAGTACATGAAGGTAATTCTTAAGGCCTTCTCTACTTAAGTTCCTTCATTTAGTAATTCTTAGCCGTAGCGCTCAAGTTTCTATTTGCTAACTTAGGCGCCTCCGAGATGGTGTGCGGATCGGATGGATTGTTGGGAGGTGTTGGTCGATGAGTGGTGCTCAAAACAATGGCTAGCCCTCCACAACGAGGCCAAGGACAAACGTGCCCAAATGGAAGGTGTGCCACACCATCAAGGCAGCTCCAACTTATATCAGTTCGGGCGCAACTGGGTATGTGGTTTGCTTCATGATTCATGCAATTCATTCATCATGCTAGCTTGAGCCCTTTAATTACTAATTTTCATTGTTTCTCTCTTTCAGGCACGCTACAATAAGGCGGATAAGGTGCCAGAGGTGTACGACCTGTATGCCATGGCCCACACTGCCTCTTTCAAGAAAGTCAAGGCTTTCTCTCAGTCTGACCTCGATGATGCAAACAACTTCACCAACATCTCCTCCCACAACAAGCTCGTGAGATATAGAGATGAGGGGAAGGCGAGGAAAGGGGAGGACTTTAACCCGAGCCAGGGTCCCATTGATCCAGAGCTGGTGATGATATCTGGTGGCGGGAGGTCCCATGGCTCCATAGCCATTGGAGATGGACTTATCCATTGTCCTAGCACTCTCCCGGAGATCAAGGCGTGCCAGTCGAGCTCCGCTCCTGAGATAAGGCCTCGTGAACGGCCAGTGCAACTCGCCATCAAGGTTAGTGATACGTACTCAGTTATCTTTCTCCATTAATTACATTGTGTGCGCTTCCATCAATGATTACAAAATGGTCATGTGAGTGGTGTTGCAGGCTGCTATACAAAGTGAGAGAGATAGAACGGAGAAACTTCTGGCGGAGGCGGCGGAGAGGCAGCGGGAGTTGGAGGAGAGGACGACAAAGATGATGGAGGACGAGAGGGCACGAAACGGCAAAGAATCTGCCATGTAGTGACGTGTAGATGACATCATACGGCGGACGACAAAGACACTAGAAATTTTGCCGTCAGCGGCGGACGGCAAAGGCCTGCCGTTAGCCACTTAACGGACTGACAGCAAAATTATTGCCGTCCGCTCTCTTTGCCGTCCGCCGCAGACGGCAAAGGTCCTTTGCCGTCAGCCGCCAGGAAGCAGACGGCAAAGTAGCTATTTACCGTAGCCTACTTTGCCGGAGCCTTTTGCCATCCGCGGCTGATGGCAAAGGCCTTTTCCGTCCGCCGTTCATGCCTTTGCCGTCCACCGTGGCAGACGGCAAAATAGCTGATTCCTGTAGTGAATGCCTTCCTTTAGGCCCAAATAATGGTGAAGTGCCATGTAGTCGACGTTCACATAACACCACTAGAGGAGAGACAACACACATCTCATCAAAATATCGAACGAATACCAAATTCACATGACTACTAATAGCAAGACTTCTCCCATGTCCTCAGGAACAAAAGTAACTACTCACAAAGCATAAACATGTTCATAATCAGAGGGGTATTAATATGCATATAGGATCTGAACATAAGATCTTCCACCAATTAAACCAACTAGCATCAACTACAAGGAGTAATTAACACTACTAGCAACCTACTAGCACCAATCCCGGACTTGGAGACAAGAATTGGATACAAGAGATGAACTAGGGTTTTGAGAGGAGATGGTGCTGATGAAGATGTTGATGGAGATTGCCCTCTCCCGATGAGAGGAGTTTTGGTGATGACGATGGCGATGATTTTCCCCCTCCAGGAGGGAAGTTTCCCCGGCAGAACAGCTCCGCCAGAGCCCTAGATTGATTCCGCCAAGGTTCCGCCTCGTGGCGGCGGAGTTTCGTCCGAGAAGATAACTTATGATTTTTTCCCATCGAAAGACTCCATATAGCAGAAGATGGCCACCGGAGGGCCACCAGGGGGCCCATGAGGTAGGGGGCGCGCCCAGGGGGTAGGGCGCGCCCCCACCCTCGTGGGCAGGGTGTGGCCCCCCTGGTGAGTTTCTTTGGTTGAGTATTTTTTATATATTTGTAAAACATCTTCCGTGAAGTTTTAGGACTTTTGGAGCTGCACAGAATAGGTCTCTAATATTTGCTCTTTTTCCAGCCTAGAATCCCAGCTGCCGGCATTCTCCCTCTTTATGTAAACCTTGTAAAATAAGAGAGAATAGGCATAAGTATTGTGACATAATATGTAATAACAGCCCGTAATGCAATAAATATTGATATAAAAGCATGATGCAAAATGGACGTATCAATACTTAATGCTATGGTTGGGTTTCACGACCTTAATGATCTTTAGTAGTTGCGAATGCTTGCTAAAGTTCCAATCATAAGTGCATATGATCCAAGTAGATAATGTATGTTGGCTCATGCCTCTCCCTCATATAGAATTGCAAGAATGATTACCAGTACTTGTTATCGATTGCCTAGGGACAAATGACCTTCTTGTTGTCAAAAGCTATCCACTTTCATCACCTTGCAATTCATTCGTAGTTCTATTCTCGCAAAGTACTCGTAGTTTTACTCTTGCAAAATAGTTTCATACTTGTTTCCGGTAAAGCAAACATCAAGTGCGCGTAGAGTTGAATCGGTGGTCGATAGAAACTAAGGGAATATTTGTTCTACCTTTAGCTCCTCGTTGGGTTCGACACTCTTATTTATCGAAGAAGGCTACAAACGATCCCCAGTACTTGTGGGTTATTAGAGGCAACCCAATTTTCTTTTTATTTTTTATTTTTAGGTTATGTTTTGCATTAAATAATTCATCTAGTCTCTGGTTAGATGTGGTTTTATGTCTTAATTAGTGTTTGTGCCAAGTAAGACCGTTGGGATGGCTTACGATGATAGTTGATTTTATCTTGCTGAAAAACAGAAACTTTTGCACTCACGAAAACAATTGTCATTTCTAACAGAAGCATGATAAAATACCGATTCTTTTTGCGAAATGTTTATAAACAAATTTCATAGCTTGTCGTAAATTCTTTGAACTTTTGGAGTTATAGAAGTATTCGAGAGTCACAGATTGCTACAGACTGTTCTGTTTTTGACAGATTTTGTTTTCTATGTGTTGTTTGCTTATTTTGATGATTCTATGGGTAGTATCGGGTGGTATGAGCCATGGATAAGTTGGAATAAAGTAGATATTACACCAATATAAATAAAGAATGAGTTCACAATAGTACCAAAAGTGGTGATTTATTTTCTTATACTAAAGGAGCTTATGAGATTTTCTGTTGAGTTTTGTGTTGTGAAGTTTTCAAATTTTGGGTAAGGATTTGATGGACTATGGAATAAGGAATAAGGACTGGCAAGATCCTAAGCTTGGGGATGCCCAAGGCACCCCAAGGTAATATTCAAGGAGAACCAAGAGCCTAAGCTTGGGGATGCCTCGGAAGGCATCCCCTCTTTCGTCTTCGTCTATCGGTAACTTTACTTGAGGCTATATTTTTATTCACCGGGTTATATGTGTTTTTCTTGGAGCGTCTTGTGTGATTTGGCTCTTTGCTTTTTAGTTTTCCACAATCATCCTTGCTATACACACCTTTTGAGAGGGACACACATGAATCGTGATTTATTAGAATACTCTATGTGCTTCACTTATATCTTTTGAGCTAGGCAATTTTGCTCTAGTGCTTCACTTATATCTTTTTAGAGCATGGCGGTGGTTTTATTTTATAGTAATTTTTGAACTCTCATGCTTCACTTTTATTATTTTGAGAGTCTTTAAATAGCATGTTAATTTTCTTTGGTTATAAATTTAGTCCTAATATGATAGGCATCCTAGAGGGATATAATAAAAACTTTCATATAAAGTGCATTGAATACTATAAGAAGTTTGATTCCTTACCTACCTATTGTGGCCTTTCCATAGCCATTCCGAGATATATTGCCATGCAACTTTTCACCGTTCCGTTTATTATTACATGCTTCAACATTGTGATATTGCTTTGCATGGTCATGTAGTTGACATAATATTTGTGGCAAAGCCACCTTTCATCATTTTATACATGTCGCTCTTGAGTCATTGCACATCCCAGTACACCGCTGGAGGCATTCATATAGAGTCATATTTTGTTCTAGTATCGAGTTGTAATTTTTGAGTTGTAAGTAAAAAAAATTGTGATAATCTTCATTATTAGAGCATTGTCCCATGTGAGGAAAAAAAAGAAGGCCAAAATAAAAAAAGAGAAGGCCCGAAAAAATGAGAGAAAAAGAGAGAATGGGCAATATTACTGTCCTTTTTCCACACTTGTGCTTCAAAGTAGCACCATGATCTTCATGATTCGGAGTCTCCTATGTTGTCACTTTCATATACTAGTTGAATTTTTCATTATAGAACTTGGCTTGTATATTCCAATGATGGGCTTCCTCAAATTTCCCTAGGTCTTCATGAGCAAGCAAGTTGGATGCACACCCATTTAGTTTCTTTTTGAGCTTTCATAAACTTATAGCTCTAGTGCATATGTTGCATGGCAATCCCTACTCACTCACATTGATATCTATTGATGGGCATCTCCATAGCCCGTTGATACGCCTAGTTGATGTGAGACTATCTCCCTCTTTTTGTCTTCTCCACAACCACCTTCCATTCCACCTATAGTGATATGCAAGGTTGTCAGAATCGCGATTTTGAATCAGATCGGAGCACCGATGGTAGGATCACAAATCGTAGAATCTTCACTATCAGGATCGTAAAAATGAAGATTCTACGAACTAAAATCATAGAATCAGAGTGGTTTGTTTGGATCATCAAGTCGTAGAAATGTATAACATAATCGCGATTCTGACAACCTTGGTGCTATGTCCATGGCTCATGCTCATGTATTGCGTGAAAGTTGAAAAAGTTTGAGAACGTCAAAAATTTCTTGGCTTGTCATCGGGGCTCTGGATGATTTGAATATTTTGTGTGATGAAGATGGAGCACAGCCAGACTATATGATTTTGTAGGGATAAGCTTTCTTTGGCCATGTTATTTTGAGAAGACATAATTTCCTTGTTAGTATGCTTGAAGTATTATTGTTTTCATGTCAACATTAAACTTTTGTTTTGAATCTCATGGACCTGAACATTCATGCCACAATAAAGAAAATTACACGGATAAATATGTTAGGGAGCATTCCACATCTAAAATTCTATTTTTATCATTTACCTACTCAAGGATGAGCAGGAATTAAGCTTGGGGATGCTTAATACATCTCCAACATATCTATATATTTCGATTGTTCCATGCTATTATATTATCTGTTTTGGATGTTTTATATGCATTATGCTATTTTATATTATTTTTGGAACTAACCTATTAACCTAGAGCCCAGTGCCAGTTCCTTTTTTCCTTGTTTTTAAGTTTCGTAGAAAAGGAATACCAAACAGAGTCCAAACAGAATAAAACATTCGCGATAATTTTTCTTGGACCAAAAGACAACCGGGGGAATTGGAGATGAAGTCGGAGGATCCACGAGGCTGCCACAACGATGGAGGGCACGCCCTCCACCCTTGTGGGCCTCCCGTGCCTTTGATGAAGACTATGTGGTGTTTTCTCAGCGTGCACGTGCTTACCTCATCTCGAGAGCTAGCAGGTTGGTGCCCGGAGCACCTCAGGAAACTCACCACTACAACGAGGGAACCCACGATGAGGAGGCCTCGCCCTCTTCCATGTCCAAGGAGCCAGTCATCATTGATATCTCCGACAATGAGGAGTGGCTTGTCTTATTAGCTCACTATAAGGACACATGCTCAGTTTGCTAGCTATTGCATTTCCTTAACAAATTCTAGTGAATTGTGCTATCTACTTTCACCATGCAATCTTCTGCTATAGTGTATATGTTCTATATGTCTTGAAATGTGGTGTTCAATTAACTGCTTGGTTCAATTCTGCAAATGTGATGTTCAATTCTTCAGGGTGTAATATTTCCAAGTTGTTAAGTATGCTTGGTTTGGTTAAGTGTCTGATATTCTATTGGGAGTACGTTATATTGTTCAATTGGTGTTTAGTTAACTACTTGGTTCATTTGTTGTGGCTTGGTTCACTTGTTGTGGTGTTTACATATCTGTTTGGTTCAATTTTGCAATGTGATGTTCAATTGTTGTGGCTGCATTCTCTTATTGTATACCATGTGAGGAATAAATCGAATTTGGCTATACTAAATACATGAGAAACAAGTACAATTGCTATATTTCCAAGTTGTTAACCATGCTTGGTTTGGTTAATTGTCTGATCTTGTATTAGGAGTATGTTATATTGTGCAATGTGGTGCTCAGTTAAGGTTTGGTTAATTTGTTGTGGTGTTTAGTTAATTACTTGGTTCAATTCTGCAATGCGATGTTCAATTGTTGTGGTTGCATTCTCTTATTGTATACCATGTGAGGAATAAATCGAAATTGGTTGTACCAAATACATGAGAAACAAATACAATTGCTACATTTCCAAGTTGTTAAGCATGCTTGGTTTGGTTAAATTTCTGATCTTCTATTAGGAGTATGTTATATTATGCAATGTGGTGCTCAGTTAACGTTTGATTCATTTGTTGTGGTGTTTAGTTAACTGATTGCTTCAATTCTGCAATGCGATGTTCAATTGCTATGGTTGCATTCTCTTATTGTATACCATGTGAGGAATAAATCGAATTTGGCTGCACTTAATACATGAGAAACATATACATGTGCTATATTTCCTAGTTCTTAATCATGCTTGGTTTGGATAAATGGGTTTTCCATGTGGCTTAAATTAATCCGATGAATCTGCAATGTGCTTATTTTTCATTAACATATTTTACTGATAGCATGCGAACCCTTACTTAACCTGATGACTAACTACCTTATATGTATTGCAAGGAAACAATGGGAAGCACTGGGGTTTACAAGATGGTACTAACTATTATACCTTACCTTTTTTATTTCTTTGCCCCGTTTCCAATATAGAGAAGATATTTATGCACATCCTTGTTTTGGGGGTTCACTGATGATTACCTCTCAAACCACCTTTGTGGCCAGGATGCGAGGAAAGTTTTCATACAACACCCACGGTTCAATATTGAAGTGTTCCTGAAGAGGTCGAAGGATGGACGGTCAATCATCCACACGCACTGGCCTAAAGTTGCAAAGACCTTCAACATGAATGAAGGCTTAATATTCGCCTTCCGCTTTAGCAGTTTTCCAGATGAGATGCATCTCTCTATGTACCATCTATGATGCTAATTTCGAAAGGTTCTAGATGTTGCATGTGAAACTTGCTGCCGGTGCAGTTGTGTAATGGGGTAGCTGAGTGATGAAGCTATATCATGTTGTACTCCAATGCATTTCAATTTTGAAATCCTGCTTCCTTAATATGGAAATGGAATATATTATGTGCTTAATATGAATGTCAATTAGATTAGTAAATGGACTATTAATAATATATTAGCTCGCTAAGTGAGTTTTCTTATTGCAAACGGTTAATGAGAAAACACTGTGGGCGATGACCTAAGGCAATGCACACAGTTTTTAGGAATAAACCGTGTTGGATCAATGAACAATCACACACGATATTCTCTTCAAAACTGTTTGCGTTACGCCACCTTGCGCAAACGTTTTCCTTGTAGCATTTGTGTGGGATGTATATACGAACGGAAACGTTTAGCGGGGACTGACTATGTTGGATGTACTTGCGACTGGAAACAATTTCGCCGTATAATTGTAATTTTTTAGCACTATTGTATGTATTCCTGTATTTGAGCGCTCGCCGGTCGCACACGACCTCATATTGCCAAGCGTGTGTGCCAGAAGGGCATATCCCCAACGGTTTCTGGGTCGTGTGGGAAGGACCCCCCTATCGCCCACACTCATTTGGTGACGGTTCCGAATGCCGTCGCGGAAAGGGGTTAGAAACCATTTGTTTAGGACCGACGCGCACCAGTGTGGCCACCGGGTCTACCTTAATCATATTATAAAAACAAAATTCCTTTGTTGCAATTTCATATCTTTTATTTTGTTTTGCAATTTATCCATCTATTTATACAAGATTTGATCCTTGCAAGTAACGAGTTCAAGGGGATTGACTACCCTCTTGCCCGTGTTGGGTGCAAGTATTTGATTTTGTGTGTGCATGTGATGTTCACGAGGCTTTGCGTGATTCTTCTATTGGTTCGAGAAACCTTGGTTCTCACTGAGGGAAATACTTATCTCTATTGTACTGCATCTCCCCTCCTCTTCGGGGAAAATCCTAACGCAGCACACGAGTAGCAATGGACACCTCTGCAAGATACAGTTCATAATCAAACACTACTAGAAAAAGGTTGTTAGTGGCTTACCTATTTTGGCTATTAATGGCGCACTATAGGTGCGCCACTATTACAACGCCACTAGTAACAAATATTAATGGCGCACCTCTGGTGCGCCATTAGTATTGCAGGTAACAGTGGCGCACCTTGTAGTGCGCCATTACTATTGCTACAGGTGCGCCACTGGTAACTTTAAAAAAATGATTTTTTTCTGAATTTTGAAGGCGGGAAAATAGTAGTGGCGCACCGTCTAACCCCCACCGTGCGCCATTGCTATTTTTGAATTTTGAATTTGGATCTGGATCGTGATTTTTTTGCTCTTTTTTTGGACAGTATTTTTTCAAATGTTGTTCTCATTTTTGGATCTTGTACGTTCTTTTGCCAGAGAGGAGTTCGCCGGAGAGGAGCTAGCCTACATCGTCGGAGAGGAGGAGGAGGAGGTCACCGGAGAGGAGCTCGCCTACATCCCCGGAGAGGAGGAGGAGGTCGCCGGAGAGGAGTTCACCGGAGAGGAGGGAGGAGAAACCGTGAGGGGAGGGGAGGAGAGGAGGGAGGAGGAGCTCGCCGGAGAGGAGGGTGGAGGAGATCACCGGGGAGGAGGGAGGAGGAGATCACCGGAGAGGAGGGAGAAGGAGCTCACTGGAGAGGAGGGAGGAGAAACCGTGAGGGGAGGGGAGGAGAGGAGGGAGGAGGTCGTCGGAGAGGAGGAGGAGGAGTGGAGGAGAAAAATGAAGAGGTAAGGAGGAGAGGACCTCGCCCAGCCATATATACGGCATAGTAATGGCGCACCGTGGGCAGGTGCGCCATTACTAACATTTTTTATTTATTTGATTTATTTTGATTTTTGAAGGCGGGAATATAGTAATGGCGCACCTTGGGCAGGTGCGCCATTACTAACTCTTTTTTTTGATTTATTTTGAATTTTGAAGGCGGGAAGATAGTAATGGCGCACCTTGGGCAGGTGCGCCATTACTATTTTTTTTATATAGTTTGAATTTTAAAGGCGGGAAGATAGTAATGGCGCACCATGGGCAGGTGCGCCATTACTGAATTTGAATTTTTTTGCCTCTCCAGATCTTGAAAGCCCCGTAACTTTTTTCTGTTAGGTTTTTGAGGATTCTAGAAAATCATATACAGGCGTAGCCAGTCATATTCGGATGTAACTTTTCGAGTAGATGATTTTTCATATAAAAAACTTTTTCATCGGAGGTCGTATGCAAAAGTTACGGCCATTTTACCGAAACACGGCGGCCTTTTGCAAAAAAATTCAAAATTCATGTCCGTTCATTTTCCTAACAACTAGAACACATAACACATGGGCATCAATTTTTTTGAATTTTTTTTAAATCTTTTATCATTTTCTTTTATTTTTTTAAAAACCTAAAAGGCGATCCAATGGGGGGGTGTTTGTGTGTGTGAGACATAGCAATGGCGCACCACACCTAGGTGCGCCACTCCTATGTAGCATAGTAGTGGCGCACCTAGGTGTGGCGCGCCATTGCTATGTCTGGTGGGGGGGGGGGTGGATCCAAAAAAATAGTAATGGCGCACTGCTCAAGTGGTGCGCCATTAGTAAAAATATAGCAATGGCGCACCCGATTCTGGTGCGCCACTGCTATATAGCAGTGACGCACCACATACATGGTGCGCCATTAATATCCATATTAGCTATAGTCGTTTTCCTAGTAGTGAAATGGTTGCTCTAAGAAGGGCATCGAAGGTCAACTTTGACACAAAAATCATTATTCTTGTTGGTTGGTCAATTTGGATAACCAGAAACGATTAGATCTTCAACGGTATCGTTCCAAGCTTTTATGCATGCAGAGCAACTTCAAGAGGGATTTTCTACTGCTAACCCATAGAGCACAGAAAAGAAGCATTGCAATATTGAGGATTGGGCTAAATCTTTTAGAGGACTCTTGTTGGACGGTCTTCTCAACTTATCTCCATACATTTTTGTTATTTTCTCATTTTCCTTCGTATAGCCCCTTTGTAGCATAGGATGGACTCTCTTTCTGCAAGGAGAAATCCCTTCTTTTTTGAGAAAGAAGGGGGAGAAATCCCTTCTCGTTCCCTCAAAGAAGAAACAAGGTCATTCGGAAAAGCATGGGCGCCCCCAAAGGGTATTAGTAGCCGGTAGGTTCATTTGGTGACACGTAGCAAGGCGGATGGCATCGTTCACAATGCTCACCAATTGGACCATTTCGAACAAGATAAAATGCTAGGGTTTTTCATAGGAAATCTATGCCACCCTCAATGATTATGGTCAACATCAAGTGCAAGGCCAAGCTTTGAGTCCTCACAGGGGCGAAGTATTTGAGTAATTATTTGCATGCAGAGTAGTGGCCTTTTGGTTTTTTTTCTTGTTTGGTTCTCTCACTTTCTGAACCACAAACTTTATCTTTTCGTCTTAAATAATGAACGAGGCAAGTATTTTGCCTCCGTTTCAACAACAGAAAAGTGCTAGATGGTTGTTTTTGCAACATGCATTCCTAGTTCATCTAAAATGCACCGAAGTAGCATCACCATCCCAAAGGCGCAAAGAAAGAGTTCAGCTGTTGAATTAGCACATCTTTTTTGAGCTTATTGAATTAGCACATTGGTGACACGAGAACTTCACAGAAAATTGCATATCATTTTCCGACAAAAGCTCTACTACTACTACTCTTACTACATAAGACTGCAGTGGCCTGGAGAGCGTAGTAGTACACCACTGGTACTTAGTGGTAGTCGAGACTGGAGTGGGCCGTGGGTCAAAAGCACCTAGATTGCACTTCCATGCCACGTTCTGAATCTCTGACAAAAATCAAACACGCCCGCCAAGATCACATGACAGGATCTGACTGGACAGCAGGGGCGAGCTCAGCTTGAAGCTGAAGCCGCTGCTTTAGCACTGTTCGCCAGATTCGGAGAAGAAGAAGGAGATGAGGAGGAAAATGAAAAAAGAAAGGAGTTGTTTGATTGCGCTTTCTGTTTTGTCGCAAGCATCTGCGATCTGTGACCTGTGCTATCTGACAGCCGCAGTCACCGGCCGGCCGGCCGGCAAAGGCATGCATGGGTTTCCGTGCTCCATGCAGCAAGGCCGGCGCGTATGTGCATGCAGGCTAGGCAGCCTTGGCGTACATACATAACATAGGCTTCTTCCGTAGTTTGGCGGTCTTGATGCATGGCCATCCTTTTTGACTGGTTTTGCTACGGCTGTATCTGGTTTAATTAAGATGGATACTATAGTATGTGTAAATGGTGTTTGCCATGCTTTGTTCAGAGTCGTTAGAGTATGTTTGTACGTAATGTGAGAGAACCTACCATTGCATTGCATGTCGTCGAGGCACAGACATGTGCACCAGATTATGCAAAACCTGCAGAGCCCCACGCAGCTTTAGTTTTGTCAGCACACTGTCTCGATCTCCATCTCTCTCTCTCCAACACTTGCTGATGCAGCACGATCATGTTCACATCTTTCTCCTAAGTATAATAGGGAGAGAAAGAGAGAGAGGAGACGCTTGCATTGCATTGCATTGCATGATTGTGTACGATCTGTCTAGACGGATAGGGTGTGGGTGGGGCCAGGGAAACAGGGGCTTGTCTTTCTCTTTCTTTGATGTGATATTTTGCATTGGCCTTGGCCGCTTTATTCCCTCCCTCCCTCCCTCCTGAAGAGGAGAATAGGCTGCCTTGGAGTTAGCGAAAGCAGATCTACCAAAGAACACACAGATTCCCTCTGATGGCGACTGCAGCTACACCTAGGCCAGTTGCATCATTCCATCGTCACAACACATCGTCCAATACATACATCAAACCTCTTGCTTCTCTTCTCGCAATAGAATTGTGTTGGATGAAGCAGAAGCAATTTTTGCAAGGACCGGTGCCTACTGTCCCGCCAAAGTTTCGGATGATGCATGATGCACAAGTCAAGATGCTCGTGATTGTATTATTGTTTACAAAACACCTAAAGTGGCGATGATCTACGAATTGTCGACTAGACGTAACAAGCATGTCACCGTCGATCGAGCCCGCCAGCGCGCACTACGCGATTAAGTTGATCTTTAATGATGTAAATGTATTCAAAAAGAGCGGGAGATGTGTGGCGAGCGATCATTCTGTTGGGATTTCTCCTCCTGTCGTATACGTACGTACGTACCTTTTTCCCATACTAAAACTAAGGCTGGTCACAATGGGGAGGAACTTAGGAGTAACATCACACACTCCAATACAACTTTGCTTATGTGTCACATATTTAATGAAGAGAGAGGTGTTTGTGGTAACTAGCTAAGTTACCGGAACATCACACACTCCAAGGAACAATGAGTCTATAACCTAATAAATACATTGTTGCATGACACTACATAGATGTTTCTACCCACTGTGGAGATAGTAACATAGTCTAGGGAAGTGTGTAAGTTACTAGACTATGTTCTTGCCCATTGTGACCAGCCTAAGGTCAGATCTTGGCACATGGATTAGCGATCAGCGACCAGTGACCAGCAGCAGCTAGGGCTACCCTGATCATTGGTGTGAACCGTGGATCGACGGATCGCCCATAATCATTTGATGCGAAAAGCAAATATTCCTCGTTCGATCGCTCATCGAGTGCCTGGAATTTCATCCCATCATCTCCCTCAGTTCGATCATATAGCTAGCCATACATCCAGGGCACTTTTACCAAATTTTTCATTTGTTTTTTTGGTCATGTGATCATTCTCTTCTGCAACGAAAGAATGTTCTTGGCATCGAACGCATTTTCAATGTGTCTTCATGGACGTCTTTTCAAGTTTCGGTCAGTACGTCGCCCTGCCTGCCTGCCTGCTGAGAGCTCTGACATTGACTGCCTTTAGATTGGAGTGCTAGTTTATTGCCAGTTTACATTCTAGATAGAATTAAACATTGTCTCATGAACGGGACATGCAGATCTCGATCGGCAGCAATTGGTCGTCAGAGCTTGCTATACCAAATATTGCAACTTTTGACCTAGTAGTAGCTACTAGCTAGCCTGGCTAGGTATTTGGTTTGATGCCCAAATATGCATATAAATCGAACTTCGCAAATATTCGTTCGGGCTTGTTCTTTAATTTGTTGAAGCCAAACCCTGGCCAATTAAATCCCTGGCTCCACCGAACCTGCTATGTGTTCTTTAATTTGTTTAATGGAAAACTGTATTTCAAAATCCAAATTTAAAAAATACGAGTAGCTCACATACGTACTATTTTTTATCTTTTTGGATCCACAATTTTTTTTTGTGTGTAGCTCACAATTTTTTTAATAACCTCTTGCAGATACATTCTACATATACATGTGGGACAAACTTTTAAAAATTTCAGACGACTTCTAAACATGAGATTTGGAAGGAAAAAAGCTGAAGGGCTCACGAGGCAAAATGATGCTCTCCACTTTCATAGTAGGTATATGCATCATGTTGTGTTTGAATTAGATACAGTTTTGTAACTTTTGGAAAATCTGGAAAGATTCCAATTTTGTGTATTTGGCTCAATGTGCATGTCACCGTTTTTTGTGACTGCCCAATCGCTTGCAATTGGTACCTACGGAAATCAAACAAAAACACATATTTGTTAACTTCATCGTAAATGTGGCCCGTAGGATTGTTTAATCTGGACAGATCAGTTCATGCAGTTCATAAGATCAAGAAAGGATTGTAGGGGACATACATAGAAGTAACTAGGTACAGACACTGAAGATCGCCATGAGGAGATACCACATATTTCATTAGGCCCTTGGCGTTAGGAGAACTAGATGCTAATCATCCTGATTTGGGGACAGATGTAGGCAGCACACAGTGAAACTAGCTCTTGCCAATTTGAGCTAGAGAATCTAGACCAAATATTCAATGTTAAAATGATCTAGCAGGATTTTAGCACGAAAATTGATGAGCGCTTAACTATTGTGATTGTCCAAATATTGCTTCCTCACTGGATATCTCCACTGGTGGGTCAATTGTTTTTACAGGGAATTTTATGAGCTGAAATAAGCATGTGGAAGAGTCCCATGGTATTCCTTACAATTATTTCGTCCATCCTACATCCATTTCACAAGCGCATACCTAGCTTAGGAGGCGCAAAATTGAGGTAGAAGTTGATTGTGGCGAATCATACTTGCTTTGATTGGATAAAAATAGTATTTTACTCTATCCAACAGGATCAAACATATATAGTGTTTAGGTCCATCAAATATGGCTTAGCCTTGTAATTTAGCTATGCCATTGGAGCTCCTTCCATACACATTAGCAACACTCTAACGACATTGTATGATCATATCAATACGAAGGGGGGGGGGGGGGGGGGCGGGAACGGCAATTGATCGGCCCGCAATTGAATTCGAAGAAGATGGTGCAAAGATACAAAGCTATGGATTTCCATACCAAGTTCCTCATATAATTAAACATAGAATTGGTAAGTAACTTAACACAGTACATCTCAATATATCATATCACCCTCCTTGCATGAAGTTAACAACACTTGCATGCAGCCACTACACCGATCTAAGAAGTAGGCACGAACACACACCATTTAGCTAATTATAACCCAAGATTAAAATATGAAGAAAAAGCATGTTAAAACCAACAACACCATCCTAATTGAAGAACGCGCGCGAGACCATACCACATAACCCTAAATTTAAACTAAGGCGGGGAGACCTAATTCATCAGTGGCATCCACGTCCATGCATGCATAACCCAGTGCACCCCCTACGGTCACAGCTCTCATTCCCCGACGATCACATCACATTCCCCGACGAGGAGGAGCTGAACCCGGACAAGAACTCCGTCGGCCACCCGCCCCCGCCACCGCTTCCGGGCCAGTACTGCTCGTGCCCTCCGACAAAGCCGCCTCCAGCACCGGCGGCGCCCGCGCCATGCTCCTCCATCTTGATCGACGCCAGCTGCGCGAGCAGACCCGAAGCCACGCCTCTCGGAAACCCGTCGGCCAGCTGTGAGCCGATGTCGCCGTCGGCGAAGTGGTACCCGTGCAGCCCTTGCTGCAGGAACTGCGGCGGCAGGAACGGCAGGTTATGGTGTTGGTGGTGGCTGTGGCTGTGGTACCCCTCGAGCGACGCCTCCAGTGCGGCTGCTGCGGGGAGGCCGCCTAGGTGGTGCGGCAGCGCCTGCATGCTGGCGATGACGTCGGCCGCGGTCGCCGCGGCGGCGCTCGTGGTGGTGGAGGTGGAGGTGGTGGAGGAGGAGGACGTGGCGGCTGCGACGGCACCGCCGCCGCCCTGGCCCTGGCGAGACGACTTCTTGCTGGAGCGCTTGGTGTTGCGGCGGCAGCCGCCGCCGACGGGGACGTTGCGGAGGGCGCCGCCCCGCGTCCAGTAGCGGCGGCACGCCTTGCAGAAGTGGCGCGGCTGCGAGAGCGAGTAGTTGTTGAAGTAGCAGAACTTGGTGTTGGCCGAGTCGCAGCGCGGGCACCGGAGCGTGCCGGGCTCCGGCAGCGGCACGCGGGCCATCCGGGCGCGCTCGGTCATCGACACTGACGGCCGCGGCGGCTGCTCGCCCGGGTTACCCTGCTGTCCCGACACAACCAGCTGCAGCGAGGCAGAAGACGACCCGGCCACCGCCGGCGCGCTTGCTGCAGTGCTGCCGGGCACGTCCGGCAGCGGCGCCAGCTGGCCGGACGACGCAGGGATCAGCTGGTGGTGCTGGTGCTCGCTGCCGCCACCTCCTCCCATGAAACACTGAAGTGGCTGCTGCTGCATCTGCGCGAATTAGAGGCCGGATACATTATTTATGACCGAATAAACTTTAAAGCATGGTATATTCAAGAACATGCTTAGAAGGATGCTATCGCGATCTTAAAAGCAAGTCCACAAAGTGTGATCAAATAAGAAAACTTCAAATCAATCAACAAGCACGGATCACGGAGAAAAATAACCAGCCAGTGAAATGATCCGATCCAACTATAATGATTGTGCTGGTGTGTGTGGGTGCTTTGAAGAGAGAGGATGAGCCAGTTAATTACCTGGGTCCAACTTGGAGGGTCGAGGAAGATCGGGAAGGAGGAGAAAACCATGGTGAGATGTGATGAGGAGTTCCCCTTGGTCCTCTCTACTTTGTGAGAGTATGAAGCTGAGAAGACGACTGAAAGAGAGGAAGAGAGGGGCAAAACCAAACCACGCCTTTTGCTCCCCTTGCAAGTGCTCTCCCTTTATAATTTATGTGGCATTTCTTAGCAGCTAAGGGAGAATGAGCCAGTAGCCGGCAACTCTGCAAACCAGACAGAGATCTAAAGAGAGAGCGACACTGAGCTCAGCTATAGCTAGTGCGGATGGATGTCATGGGTCATGAGAGGGCGGGGCAACTAAAGGTGATTGGCCAAACCCTAACAGTAGGAGCGAGCTAGCTTAGTGCGAGAGGTGAAACGCCATGCTAAGGAAACGTCCAGCACAGCAATGGAGAGGGAGGGGAGGAGATGATTGTGTGCTGTGTCAGATGGATGAGTGAATTGAAGGCCCCTCCTCATGCTTGCGCCCTGTATTTATACACCCCCGGAGGCAGAAAAAGAAGAAGAGCTGATCAAAGCTGCCGGCCGGTCTTCTTGGCCTGGCTGCTGGCCTAGTGTTTGTTAGCTAGGGGTGGGCCCCACATGTATGCTGGTAGAATCAGATTCGCCTGTGGGTGTGTGCGGATGTTTGTACTGTGCACATGGGTATATGTATATGTGTTGGTGGTGAGACGGTACAGGTCTGGTTTGACGTGACCATGGTGTGCCGCTTTAATCATGGTTTGGATTACTTAATTTGGAGTGCAGATGAGATGCGTAATGTAAGCACTCTAGAGAATCAAGAGGGTGTATCACAAATCCACAATGCACAAGCACATCCACTTGGGGCCTCTTCGATTCACGTGGTTACAGGAAGTTGATATGTACTCCTAAATCCTGTAGGGATATAAAATCACACTAAAGAATTAGCATCAACGAGTGTTTGATACACCACCGGAAAAACAAAGGAGATAAAGCAAGAGGTTTAAGTAGATTGCAAGAGGGACTTAGAAGAAGAAAAAAATCCCAAGGCTACCTTTCAAATCAAAGGATATAGTACATAGGAAATTTTCTAAGTATTCAAATCCTCCAAATGTCCTATGCAATTCCTTTGAAAGAAAGAAGCCCTTGAACTGTGATGGAGTTTGCTATTGAACTTAACGAGCTAATTGATGAACCCGTTTGTGAATAAATGGCACTAGAATAAACCACAAAGTTTAATTTTCTATCTTCTTTGTGAGGATTTTTTTTAGCTTTGATAATAAAATACGAATGTTTACTGAGATTTGTAATAAGATAAAAAAATACTACTACTAAATTTCCATAAATAATGTTTTCATATGTTCGGTAGTTTTTATTAACATATACAAAGACTGGTAGTAGAAAATATACCAGGAGGATTGCCTAAATCATTAACTATTTTTGTACTCCCTCTATTTCAAGTATATGTCTTTTTGGAGAACTAACAGTCAAACTTTGTCATCTTTGACCAATTACAAACAATTTAGAGAATCAAGAGGGTATCACAACTTCACAATGCGTAATGTAGAGCACTCGTAATTTAGAATCAAGAGGATATGTTCTCCTAAATCCTATAGGGATATATATATATATAAAATCATAGTAAGAGTTAGCATCACTGAGTGTTTGATACACCACGGGGAAAAAAGAGGAGATAAAACAAGAGGTTTGAGTAGATTGCAAAACGACTTCGAAAAAAAAAAGTTCACTGAGATTCGTAAGATAAAAATACTACTACTACATCCAAATTTCCGTAAATACTGTATTCATAGGCTCGGTGGTTTTTACTAACATATACCAGGAGGTAGTACAAAATATACCAGGAGGATTGCCTAAAGCATTATCTATTTTTATACTCCCTATATTTCTAAGTATATCTCTTTTGGAGAACCAACAGTAAAACTTTGTCATCTTTGACTAATTACAAACAATTTAGATTTTCTTTGCAAAAAATGCATGCTAGACATTAGATGGGAAATGAGAGCCAAGTTCAAATCCGATATACCTAAGAGAGTGATTCCCAACACTTACAATAATCTCAACATGCGCTCTTCCATCATCGAATCGTTGTAACTGTTAGATTTACTAGCTTGATCCACTAGCATCATATTTGATTTATTAGATTTACTAGCCGGGTATCGACAGATCCGAATGTATGGCCTACATGAAATAAAACAGCCTTCATCACCCCATTCGGGTGATTTTGTTATATCACGATGCCATTCGAACTGAAAAACGCTGGGGCGGCTTTTCAGCGCATGATTCAGAAATGCTTGCAAAAGCAGATCAGTCGGAATGTAGAGGCCGACATGAATGACATCGCGGTCAAGTCTAGGAACGGTTCTGACCTCCTAGCAGACCTCGTCGAGACATTTGCAAATCCGAGCACATTCGAAATAAAGCTCAACCCGGCCAAGTGCACTTTTGGGATTCCAGCCGACAAGTTACTCGGTTTCCTCATTTCCGAACATGGAATCGATGCTAACCCTGAAAAAGATTGGCGCGATAGTTTGAATGAAGCAACCAGAGCACCTCCACGAAGTGCAAAGACTCACGGGTTGTCTGTAGCCCTGGGCAGATTCATTTCACGACTCGACAAAAAAGCCCTGCCGCTTTACCGACTCATGAAATAATCAGATAAATTCAAGTGGACGACTGAAGCGCAGGCTGCATTCCAAGAACTCAAAGCTCTGCTCTCCACCCAGCCCATGCTTGCTGCTTCGGGTAGTCGAGAGCCTTTGCTCTTGTAGATCACAAGCACGAGTCAAGTGGTTAGCACCGTGCTCACTGTGGAGCATGAGGACACAAGGAAAAGCCTTGAAGACCCAACGATCAGTTTACTACATTTCAGAAGTCTTGACCCCTTCCAAGCAGAGATACCTGCACTATCATAAATTGGTTTATGGCATCTATCTGACTGCAAATAAGGTGGCTCACTATTTTCAAGAGCACTCGATTACTGTTGTCAGCGATGCTCCACTGTCCAAGATCATGAACAACGGAGATGCAACAGGCCGAGTGACCAAGTGGGCTATTGAGCTCCTCCCTTTGGACATCAAGTTCGAAGCCAAGAAAGCTATCAAATCTCAAGCATTGGTGGATTTTCTGGCCGAGTGGATGGAACAGCAGCAGTCGGCCCAAAGCCTCTCTAAGCACTGGACCATGTTATTCGATGGCTCTAAGATGCTTTAGGGCTCGGGGGCTAGAGTAGTAGTCCTAATTTCTCCTAAGGGAGACCGACTCAGCTATGTGTTGCAGATTCAGTTTGATTCCTCCAACAACAAAGCCGAGTACGAGGCCCTCCTCTATGGACTGCGAATGGTGTAGGATCGAAAGTATGTCTAGAGGGGGGGGTGATTAGACTACTTGACCAAATAAAAATCTATCATTTTCCCAATTTTAGTCTTTAGCAGATTTTAGTTATCTTAGCACAAGTCAAGCAATCTTAACACAATTCAAGCAAGCATGCAAAGTGTCTATGAGCAGCGGAAAGTAAAGCATGCAACTTGCAAGAATATAAATGGAAGGGTTTGGAGAATTCAAATGCAATTGGAGACACAAATGTTTTTGTCGTGGTTTCGATAGGTGGTGCTATCGTACATCCACGTTGATGGAGACTTCAACCCACGAAGGGTAACGGTTGCTCGAGTCCACGAAGGGCTCCACCCACGAAGGGTCCACGAAGAAGCAACCTTGTCTATCCCATCATGGCCATCGCCCACGAAGGACTTGCCTCACTAGCGGTAGATCTTCATGAAGTAGGCGATCTCTTTGCCCTTACAAACTCCTTGGTTCAACTCCACAATCTTGTCAGAGGCTCCCAAGTGACACCTAGCCAATCTAGGAGACACCACTCTCCAAGAAGTAACAAATGGTGTGTTGATGATGAACTCCTTGCTCTTGTGCTTCAAATGATTGTCTCCCCAACACTCAACTCTCTCTCACAGGATATGGATTTGGTGGAAAGAAGATTTGAGTGGAAAGCAACTTGGGGAAGGCTAGAGATCAAGATTCATATGGTGTGAATGGAATATCTTGGCCTCAACACATGAGTAGGTGGTTCTCTCTCAGAAAATGTGTATTGGAAGTGTAGGTATGTTCTGATGGCTCTCTCCACGAATGAAGAGCGGATGGAGGGGTATATATAGCCTCCACACAAAAACTAACCATTACACATAATTTACCAATCTCGGTGAGACCGAATTGAGAAACTCGGTCGGACCGATTTAGCAAACCTAGTGACCGTTAGGATTTTCGGTGGGACTGAGATGCAACTCGGTAGGACCGATATGGTTAGGGTTAGGGCATAATGTAATCTCGGTGTGACCGATTACACAAACTCGGTGGGACCGATTTTGGTAATAAGCTAACCAGAGAGTTGGTCAGGTAAACTCGGTGGGACCGATCGCTCATTTCGGTGGGACCGAAATGTTACAAAAGGGAAACAGAGAGTTTACATTGCAATCTCGATGGGACCGATCGCTCATCTCGGTAGGACCGAAACGTTATGAAGGGAAACAAAGAGATTACAACCCCATCTCGGTGTGACCGAGATCCCTATCGGTGAGACCGATTTGCCTAGGGTTTGTGGCAGTGGCTATGACATCTGAACTCGGTGGCGCCGGATAGAAAGAATCGGTGGGGCCGAGTTTGACTTTTGGTTTAGGTCATATGTGGATGTGGGAAGGTAGTTGAGGGTGTTTGGAGCATATCACTAAGCACTATGAAGCAAGAACCTCATCAAGCAACACCTCATCCCTCCTTGATAGTATTGGCTTTTCCTATAGACTCAATGTGATCTTGGATCACTAAAATATAAAATGTAGAGTCTTGAGCTTTGAGCTTGAGCCAATCTTTTTGTCCTTAGTATTTTGAGGGGTCCACTTTCCTCATCCATGCCATGCCATTCATTGAGATTTTCCTGAAATATTAATCTTGGAATAGCATTAGCTCAATGAGCTATATGTTGTTAGGAATTACCAAAACCACCTAGGGATAGTTGCACTTTCAAATGGCTATCTCACTTGGCATCCGCCCACTGATGGTCTATCACCACTCGGATCTTGTGGTGAACCAAGTGATAAAGGAATGGGACATCCGTAGCCCAGCCATGACAGGATACTACAATGCAGTCAAGAAATTGGAGAAAAACTTCGTGGAGTTGGAGTTACACTACGTTCCCTGACTCAAGAATCAAACAGCTGTTGATTTAGCCAAGATTGGTTCCACTCGAAAGGAAGTACCTAAGAAGGTGTTCCTTGAGCATTCGCACTCCCCGGCAATCAAAGAAGATCCCTTTATAGAGGAGCCCCCGCAACCAATCGGACCGTCCAATCCGATTGAAGTTGGCATTTAGACAGTGATCGATTTGGTTCACGAAGTGCTGGTGATCATTCCCGAGTGGACTGAGCCGTACGTATCATACCTGGTCAGGCAGGAACTCCCCAAAGATGAGGTGGAGGCCCACCAGATCGTCCGTTGATTGAAGGTTTACACTGTCATGGGAGATCAACTCTACAAGAAAAGTACTTCTGGCATTGTGCAGTGTTGTGTTTCACCAAAGGAAGGGAAGCAAATCTTGCAGGAGATTCACTCGGGAACCTATTGGCACCATGCTCCTCTCGGACACTGGTCGCCAAGGCATTTCGGGCGGTCTTTTACTGGCCCCGCACCAATGAAGCAGGCAGAGAGATTATAGAACAGTGAGCCGGATGTAGTTTTATGCGAATCAGTCGCACAAGCCAGCACCCGCGCTGAAGACATTTCCCCTCACATGGCCATTGGTCGTCTGGGGGATGGACATGATTGGACCCCTCGGTACTGGGACCAGCAGGTTCACTAATCTATTGGTGGCAATGGACAAATTCACCAAGTGGATTGAACCGAAGCCCATCAAGAAGCTGGACTATGTCACATCGATCAAATACATCAAAGAGATAATTTTCAGATTTGGAGCCCCCCATAGCATCATCGCTAACAACGGGTCAAATTTTGACTCGGAGGAATTCCAGGAATTCTGCTACACACAAGGAACTCGGGTCGGTTACGCCTCCGTAGTCTCCCGCTGTCGAATGGTTAGGCAGAGCGGGCGAACGGGGTGATACTCCAAGTGCTAAAGTCGCGCCTCATGCGTGACCTATAGAGCATGCCACATGAGTCTTGATGACCCACAAGTATATGGGATCTATTGTAGTCCTTTCGATAAGTAAGAGTGTCGAACCCAACGAGGAGCGGAAGGAAATGACAAGCAGTTTTCAGTAAGGTATTCTCTACAAGCACTGAAATTATCGGTAACAGATAGTTTTGTGATAAGGTAATTCGTAACGGGTAACAAGTAATAAAAGTAAACAAGGTGCAGCAAGGTGGCCCAATCCATTTTTAGCAAAGGACAAGCCTGGACAAACTCTTATATAAAGGAAAGTGCTCTCGAGGACACATGGGAATTATCGTTAAGCTAGTTTTCATCATGCTCATGTGATTCATGTTCGTTACTTTGATAATTCGATATGAGGGTGGACCGGTGCTTGGGTACTGCCCTTCCTTGGACAAGCATACCACTTATGATTAACCCCCTTCGCAAGCATCCGCAACTACGAAAGAAGAATTAAGGTAAACCTAACCATAGCATGAAACATATGGATCCAAATCAGCCCCTTATGAAGCAACATATAAACTAGGGTTTAAGCTTCTGTCACTCTAGCAACCCATCATCTACTTATTACTTCCCAATGCCTTCCCCTAGGCCCAAACAATGGTGAAGTGTCATGTAGTATACGTTCACATAACACCACTAGAGGAAAGACAACATACATCTCATCAAAATATTGAACAAATACCAAATTCACATGACTACTTATAGCAAGACTTCTCCCATGTCCTCAGGAACAAACGTAACTACTCACAAATCATATTCATGTTCATAATCAGAGGTGTATTAATATTCATAAAGGATCTGAACATATAATCTTCCACCAAATAAACCAACTAGCATCAACTACAATGAGTAATCAACACTACTAGCAACCCACAGGTACCAATCTGAGGTTTTGAGACAAAGATCGGATACAAGAGATGAACTAGGGTTAGAGAGGAGATGGTGCTGGTGAAGATGCTGATGGAGATTGACCCCCTCCCGATGAGATGATCGATGGTGACGATTTCCCTCTCCCGGAGGGATGTTTCCCCGGCAGAACAGCTCCGCCAGAGCCCTAGATTGGTTCCGCCAAGGTTCTGCCTCAAGACGGCGGCACTTCATCCCAAAAGCTTCCTTCTAATTTTTTCCAGGGAAAAATACACCTTATACCAGAAGATGGGCATTGGGGGCCTGCCAGGTGGACCACGAGGCAGGGGGGCGCACCCAGGGGGTAGGGCGCGCCCCTACCCTCATGGACGGTGGCCGGCTCCCCTCTAGTGCTTTCTTCGCCCAATTTTTTTTAATATATTCCAAAACTGACTTTCGTGGAGTTTCAGGACTTTTGGAGTTGTGCGGAATAGGTCTCTAATATTTGCTCCTTTTCCAGCCCAGAATTCCAGGTGCCGGCATTCTCCCTCTTCATGTAAACCTTGTAAAATAAGAGAGAAAAGGCATAAGTATTGTGACATAATGTGTAATAACAGCCCATAATGCAATAAATATCGATATAAAAGCATGATGCAAAATGGACGTATCAACTCCCCGAAGCTTAGACCTTGCTTGTCCTCAAGCGGAAGCCGATATCGAAAAATATGTCCACATGTTTAGAGATAGAGGTGTCGATAAAATAAAATACGGACATGAGGGCATCATGATCATTCTTAGAACAACAACATATATATATATATATATATATATATATATATATATATATATATATATATATTGTCATATGATTTCTTATGCTAAAGTAATAATCTATTCACAATGTCAAGTATGAATCAGAACTTCATTGAAAGCTAGCAAACTATAATCTCAGTCATTGAAACAATTACAATTTATCATAACATCAGAAAGAGTCAATATAAGAGCTTTTCAGCAAGTCCACATACTCAAGTATCATTTAGTCTTTCACAATTGCTAACACTCATGCAATACTTATGGGTATGAAGTTTTAATCGGACATAGAGAAATATAGGGGCTTATTGTTTTACCTCCCAACCTTTTACCTCAAAGGTAATGTCAACAATAATAGTTTATGAAAACCCACATCCAATTAGATAAAATATATCAGGATGTTTCCAACACACAGTGCTTGCCAAAGGATAAAATGTAAAAAGGAAAGGTGAAGATCACCATGACTCTTGTATAAGGTATAGGACAAAAATAAAAGATAGGCCCTTCGCAGAGGGAAGCAAAGGTTGTCATGTACTTTTATGGTTGGATGCACAAAATCTTAATGCAAAAGAACGTCACTTTATATTGCCACTTGTGATAGGGACCTTTATTATGCAGTACGTCACTTTTATTTCTTCCATATCACAAGCTCGTATAAAGCTTATTTTCTCCGCAATAATAGATCATACATATTTAAAGAGCAATTTTTTATTGTTTGCAACAATGACAACTTACTTGAACGATCTTACTCAATCAATAGATAGATATGGTGGACTCTCATGGCAAAACTGAGTTTAAGGATATTTGGAAGCACAAGTAGTATCTCTACTTGGTGCAAAGAATTTGGCTAGCATAATGGGGAAAGGCAAGCTCAACATGTTGGATGATCAATGGCAATATAATTTATTTCGGATATAAGAAAACATAACCCATTACGTTGTCTTCATTGTCCAACATCAACTTTTTAGCATGTCATATTTTAATGAGTTCTCACAATCATAAAATATGTCCAAGATAGTATATTTATATGTGAAAATCTCTCTTTGTTTATCACTTTCTATTAATTGCAACGATGACCAAAACTATGTTTGTCAACTCTCAACAACTTTTATTCATCATACTCTTTATATGTGAAGTCATTACTCTCCATAAGATCAATATGATCTCTTTATTTATTTTTATTCTTTATCTCCCTCTTTCTTTTCTTCTTTTATTCCCTTAAGATCATAACAAGATAACCAAGCCCTTGACTCAAAACTAATCTTTATTATATATAGCTCATGAACTTGATTACATAGATAAGGATCAACACAAAACTCAAAGCTAGATCATACTAAACTTTATTCTACTAGATGAAGATATAACCAAAAGGATCGAACTAAGAAAAACAGTAAAGATAGAAGCGTGATGGTGATATGATACCGGGGCACTCCCCCAAGCTTGGCAGTTGCCAAGGGGAGTGCCCATACCCGATACTCAGCTCTCCTTTGGTGGTAGTGATGATGGAGTTGTTGATGATGTAGGCTTGCCGTCCATCTTCCAAGGCATAGGCTCACCATCATAGAAGGATGATCGAGTCTCCGAGATCCTCAAATCTGCAGCCAAACTCATCCTTTTGAATATATATTCATAATCACAGTTTTTATTTTGCAGGTCATAGATCTGGGCATGGAGGTGCTCGATTTTCTCGTGAAGCTTGAAGATGGTCTTCGCAATGTTCTTGGCATCCAGCTTGTGGTTGTTGGTGAACTCCGCGATCATCATGTGGTTGGCGTCGAGTCCACATTCCACAATCCCCTGGCACTTGAAAACTTGTTGCTCCATTGCTTCGAGTCTTGTATCCACGCTTCCGCTCCTCCCTGGTCCGTCAACACCGCGGATGTGTAGCACCCCTCACGCATCTCAATGGTTTGAGGGTGTTGCAGCACCTCCGCGAGCTAGGGGTTGATGACCGTATCGAAAAACCTGTCCTTGGGGCGCTTGAAGACGTCATGGAGATCTAGATCTGTTAGAAAAATAGCTCGAAACAAAAGCTGGAGATATTTGCATGGTGTGGTGGTCGATTGCCTACCAGGTCGTCAGGTCGACTGCCTACTAGCAAGATCTGTGCCGATATCACGACAGATAGGTCAGAGGGCGTGCCTTTCAGGAAGGCGACCTAGTCCACTGACTAGACCAACAAAAGCCACATGAGTTGGCCCCTTCATGGGAAGGTCCCTTTGGGATTGCGAAGGTTCTGAACAATGGAGCCTATCGACTCTACAACTTCGATAAAGACACAGAAGAGCCTCGAGCTTGAATGCAGACCTGCTCCGCAAATTCTTCACATATAATAATTTTTGCATTGTAATAAGATTTCCGAGTGAAATTTGATGAATAAAAGTCTTACTTTTCTTGTGCATCATAGAATTTGGCTTAGTGCTATAGTTCACTCTGGTGACCTAAACACTCGGAAACTACATGTCACACCCTAGGTAGTTCATGCATTAGATTGCTTGTGTCATATTTAAATTATCAGAAACTTGGAAATGGGGATGACAGAACCCCCAGCACCCCCCTGAAACCAACTAGGGTTTACTAAAAATATTTTCAGTGAACCTGAAATGCCCTTCTAAAATGTTCATCATCTTTGCCTTGGTCCTAAACCTCTGATAAAAATGGTGCACAAATTTCTAGGTCATCCTAAGGCATCGGATTAAATCATTAATTATTTGAATTTGGGCATTTAAATGCTAATAAATATTTTAAATGCTCAAATAATCCTAAACTAAAATGTTCCATGTTGGACTTATTCCAAACTAAGGATGGCAATTTTACCCATGGGTACGGGTACCCGTGGATACCGTACCCGCATGGGCAGGGTATGGGCACAATTTTGTACCCATGGGTAGTCCCATACCCTACCCATTAAGTCTTGGGTAGGGCACGGGTATAGCCTTGTACCCACGGATATACCCATACCCTACCCATTTATACTAACATGTTACTTTCTGGATGTTATTTGATGAGTTTTGTGAACCTAGGTTGAAGTTGTCGCCAATTGTCAATTTGAATTGAGATTGTATTGTACCTTCTATTAGTTAATGAGTTGAGATAAATGCCATTTTTTTAAATGTGCTAGGGATGAATATAAAATTGTGAATAACTTTTGTACTATTTGATCTACCCATTGGGTACCCAATGGGGATGGGTACCCATCGGATATGGGTACGGGTAAAGCTTCATACCCATGGGTACGGGTATGGGTAGAATTTTGTACCCATTAACTACACGGGTATGGGTATGGTATTGTTCTACCCGCCCCATACCCTACCCATTGCCATCCTTATTCCAAACAGTGGCCATGTGAAGTTTGGTGATTTTTGAAAGTGCCTAACTATTTTTAGAAATACCACAAACTTGCAGAAAATAAAACAAAACATTAAATAAAAGAGAGAAGAGCTTACCTAGTCGCAGCCTACCTCCCGTCCCACCTGGCGGCCCAGCACTGTGCTGGCCCATGCCAGACAACTGCTTCTTCTTCACAAGGCAGGCAGGAGGGACACCGAGATGCTGCCGAGCTCGCCACGGCGCCAGCTGCTTGCCGCTTGCCCCTAATCGCGCTGGACAACCTCCACGTCGCCCGCTCGACCGCCTGGACACCTCATTCTCCCCCTGCTCTTCTCTCTCGCTCTCTCCTTGCCATGGCCGACGCTGTCGCGCCCCGTGCCACCGTGAAACCCGCGTCCACCGTCGTCCCCGCGCCGCGCAGCCGTGTCTACAAGCTCCGCCATTGTCTGCTTCGTTGAGCTAGCCGAGCCCAGAGCGCTCGCACGCTCTACTCCATCGACTTTGACCTCGTCTTCACCGAACGCCGCCGGAGATCCCCTTCACCCTCACCGCCGCACCAGTTCGTCCCCAACCTCGCTGTCTGCCTCGTTGTGACCGCCATGAGCCCAGCTACCTCCTCCTCTCCGTTTGCCTTCTCGAGCACCGGAGAGACCACACCAAGCTCGCCCGCACCCGCTGCCACCACCGCACATCGCCTTGTGGCCACAGCCACGTTGGCTCGAAACCGAGCACGCCATCGTCTTCACCGCACCCGCAGGAGCCCGTAGCACCGCTCCACGCTCCTCGCCATGCCTCCTAGCGACGATTTTGAGCTCGTTCGAGCTCCGGCCGCCGCCACACTCGTCGCTGGCGATGTTTCCGACCACCCCAGCTCCACCCACTGCCACCACTCGACGCGGCTTGCTCCCAGCTACGCGTAGGTGGCCTCTGCCATCCATTTGGTCGTCGGAGTGCAAATCCTGCACTACCCCGCCGTGTTTGGCCTCGCCGGCGGCTAAACGCCAGTGAGTTTGACCCCGCTGACCACGTTTGACTCCGGGTGGGCCCAGTTTGACCCCCCTGGGTCTATGACAAGTGGGACCCGCCTGCTAATTAAGTTAGGATTAGGACTAACTAAAAATTAGTTAAACTAATGACACTGACACATGGGACCCACTAGTCAGGTTTGACCTAGACCGTCCCTGTTGACTGCTGATGTCACCCTAACGCAATGCTGACGCAGTAAATCAATTACTGGATTTATTCTTATATAGGAAATTCCAGAAAATGTTCTAAACTTTAAAAAATCATAGAAAATAATATGTAACTCCAAATGCAAAGATTTATATATGAAAAATGATCAAAAAATCCAATCTTTCCATCTGTAATGGTTTCATGCATGTCAGAGCACTTTAACCTTGTTGTTTAAGTGAAACAAGCTAATGCACTAATATGACTTCATATCATGAGCTTCCATTTGAATCTTTGATTCAAATGGACTCAAACCAACCTGTTTAGAATGCATTAGACAAAACACAACCATATTGCCATGTCACAGCATGCATCATATTGTTACATATTGCCATGTGATGATTGTGTTCCATTGTGTCTTTCGTGGTAGGTTCTGCCTCCGCGGATACCTACGAATATCCGACTGAAGGGCAGTATCCTACTACCACTCCATCAAGCAAGCAGCCCCATTGATCATGTCGATACAATCCCATGTTCTCGCTCCTGCTCTCATTTACTGCATTTAAGACAACAACGTTTCAAACTGATGTGTGTGCTGCGGTAGTTGAACCCTTTTCCTCTGCATGACCTGTCATTGCCACAGTAACTAGATGAAACCCACTAGCATGTGTAGGAGTTGATTGAGCCATGTCTATGTTTCCTACCTTGCTATGCTTGCTATGCTTAGAGTTGTGTCAGGTATGGTTCATCTGGGTGATGGGCTAGAGTGAAATGAATATGTCGGTAATGTGAGTGATGTGTTGAACACGATTTGGTAAAGGTATCGATGAGAGGCCATGTAGGAGTACATGGTGGGTTGTTTAATTGGAACCGTCCTTAAGCACTGAGATCTGTATGTGTGATTTAAGAACAAGCTACTACCATGCATTGGGCCCGAAACCAATGACCCTCTCAGCTTCTTAACCACCCTAGTCCTCTGTCCAGGAGTTGCAACTAGTTTCTGATGTTTATAGGATATGCATTGGCGGCCGTGCGTAGCGCTGACCCTAGGGGTGGGCTATGATGCGGTAGATACATTGTGGCACGGTGTACAGAGTCACCTGTTTGGTGTCTCGGGAAACCTGTACACATCGTTCGGGGTCGTATGTGGAAACCTCGGTCGGACTCCCTGCGAATGGAACCTGGATAGGTGATAAACCTAGACTAGAGACTTGAGTGTTTAGGTAGGCCATGGCCGACACCCTCGTTGGGCTTCCGCTTGAAGGTTGCCGAGTACATGTCGTGTAAACGCGATAAGTGGTGAGAGCGTCTATGAAGAAGTACACCCCTGCAGGGTTAACATCATCTATTCTAATAGCCGCGTCCGCGGTAAAGGACTACTTGGTTGCCTATACAGTTCATAGACAAGTGAATGGATACTCCTAAAAGCCTCAAGACAATTGTGAGTGCCATGGATGGCCCTTCCGTAGGATGACGGAGGAGGATCCACGGTGGTGTATTGTTGTGATGAGTAGTGGACTCGTGTGCGCAAAACATTTACAAGTTGCTGTCTCGTAGGATAGCAGCCAAGAGTCAAAGCTAGCTTGCTGCAATAACCCCACTAATCTTCTTGAGAATGTTGCATGTATAATAGGATCTGTTGTAAGACTTGCTGAGTACCTTCGTACTCATGTTTGCTTAATTACTGTTGCAGAAGAGAACACCGCCCCCTCCGATGGGTTCTATGTAGATCTCGACGTTGATGAGTGACTTGCCACCCAGGTGGTGATCCTTAGCCATGAAGGGCCTTGTAGATAGATAGGCTTCGTCAAGCCTTCTTGCTTTCTAGTTGTCTGTACTCAGACAAGTTTGCTTCCGCATGTGCTTGTATGTTTGTATGACTTGAGTGTCAGGTCGTGTGACCCCTACCTGTATGAACATATTATGTAAGGCTCTCTGGAGCCTTCTGAATAAAGTACTTGAGTTGTAGAGTTTTGTTGTGATGCCATGTTGTATTTACACATATCGAGCATATTGTGTGTATGTTTGAAATGCGTGGTATATGTGGAATCCGACAATCTAGTTGTTTATCCTTGGTAGCCTCTCTTATGGGGAAATGTAGTCTGGTGCTTCCACTGAGCCTTGGTAGTCCTCTATAGCCCGGTTTACCGGAGTCCTGCTAGGCCAGCACTACTGCTCCGGAACACTTAGACTGGCCGGCATGTGATTCACTTCATTCCTATGTCTGTCCCTTTGGGGAAATGTCACGTGGAGACATCCGGAGTCCTGTTAGCCTGCAACAGCCCGGGTTCCCGGAGTCCTGTTAGCCCAGTTGCTACAGCCCAGATTCATACGATGTTGACCGACATGCTCGAGGTTCATTCATATATGCATGTTCCTGTAAGTTAGTGCCACTTTGGGTTCACTACTAGTCATGTCGGCCCAGGTTCTCTGTCATATAGATACTAGAGACACTATCATATACATGAGCCAAAAGGCGCAAACGGTCTCGGGCCATGGTAAGGCGACACCCGTGGGAATACCGTGCGTGAGGCCGCAAAGTGATATGAGGTGTTACACGCTAGATCAGTGTGACTTAGAACCGGGGTCCTGACACTACAACACTCCCAGCGGGTGAACTTAGCCGCAGACCAGAATTCTCCTAAGTTAAAAACTTCTCTGAGTGACGACAACCTCCTCACTCGGGGGCTTTGCCGCGAACCAGGATTCGCCTAAGTAAAAAACTTCTCCGAGTGAGGACATCCTCCTCACTCCGGGGCATAGCCACGAACCATAATTCTCCTAAGTTATAAACTTCTCCGAGTGAGGACATCTTCCACACTTGGGGGTTTAGCCACGAACCAGAATTCCCCTAAGTTAAAAACTTCTTCGAGTGAGGACATCTTCCACACTCGGGGGCTTAGCCGCAAACCAGAATTCGCCTAAGTTTAAAACTACTCCGAGTGAGGACATCTTCCTCACTCGGGGGCTTAGCCGTGAGCCAGAGTTCGCCTAAGTTAAAAACTACTCTGATTGAGGACATCTTCCTCACTCGGGGGCTTAGCTGCGAACCAGAATTCGCCTAAGTTAAAGACTACTCCGAGTGAAGACGTCTTCCTCACTTGGGGGCTTAGCCACGAACCAGAATTCACCTAAGTAAAAACTTCTCTAAGTGAGGACATCATCCTCACTCAAGGGCTTAGCCGCAAAACCAGAATGCACATCAGCAAATAAAGCAAGGATCCAGTGATCGGGTTAAAACTTCGATAAGTTCAAACGGTCAAAGCAAAAGATGAAGTAAATGAGCTCCAGGCTCATCAAAGCTTAACAGTTACAATAACCACCCGGCATACCGAAGCAAATTCATAAAGAATCAAAGTTTTTTCACGCATCAGACGAAGGACTGGTCGGGTCGATGAAGGAGTCCAAATCGATGCCATATGCGATCCGAGTGGCAACTTTAATAAACGTCTCCATCAAGCCCTCGAACTTGAGCTTCTTCTTGTTGAGAACCTTGAGGGACTTCAACTTCTCTTTGTCCACATCCTTGCAGTGGGAGCAGACGAGTGAAATCGCGACCTTGACTCTATAGCGGGCCGCATACCTCTTCCTGGATTGCACCCGGCTAGGGATTGCATCCAGTCGGACCATCATGGACACCAGATAACTCTAAAGCTTCTCGCCCTGCAGTAGCTCCTTGTCGATCTTCACCGTCACATCTCTCAAGCGGGTAATATAACCAAGGGCATTGTCGAGGCGGTCGTCTAGGCGAAGGATCACCATGGCGGCGCTGTCCCTAAGGAGTTGCCTTGAAGGATCCAGATCCTTCTTGAACCTCTTGGTCTCTAGCTCAGCATTGGAATAGAACTCTGTCTGAAGAAACAACAAAGGATCAACACTGGCAAAAATTTAGAAGTAAATGGGGCTCACTCGGCCAAACATCGTACCTTCAGGCTTTGTGGACATCTTCACACCGAAATCTTCAATGTACTACTCGAGATCTTTCTTCTTCTTAAGGAGCTCTATGACCTTGTCATTCAGCGTCTTCTTCTCCTCCTCAAAGGCACTCGCATGGGTGTTGCACTTTGTTTTCCACTCGGCATAGTACTTCTTAAGCTCGGAGATTTCACTATGCACCACCTCAGCAGTGGCCTTTAGAATATTTTTCTCCTCCTCCAGTTTCCCAATTGACTCCAGCTTGTCTCTGGTTGCCTTGGTCTTGGCCTTAGCATCCTTCCATGCCTCCGCAAGCTTGGTGTCCTTGTCCTCGAGGGCCTTCTTCATGGTTTCTAAAGAAATAGTAGTCATGAGCTTCTTTACAAGTTTCTCGTTCTCACTATGAACATATGCTAAAGCGATTTCATTCAAATCAAAGGGCAAGCAAGTTTGGAAAGCAGTCGACTAACAAAGCTAACCTCCCAGGATGCGCTTCTTCGAAGAAAGGCGCTCGCTCTTATGCTTCTCAGCCTCCAAGTCCAAGTGAAACTCAGCACCTCCTTCTACAGAGTGGCGTAGTGAGTCTCGAGCTCGCAGGCCCTATGTTACGAAGCAATAAGACAATCAGTCAGATACCAGATCCAACAAACATGCTACTACTATAGTTGCTCAAGTCCACACTCTAGTTCATGAGTAGTTCATAGTCAGAAGTTTTTAGCACTTAAAACATGTTGGGGCTACTCAAGCCCAGACTCTAATTCATGAGTAGCTCATAGTCAGAACTTTTTCGCACTTACGAACCTACCAAGCCACCCACTCGGCCAGCGATGTGGGAGATTGCACTCCGAGTGCTAAATCAAACAAAGTGTCAATTCTCAAAGACCCCCGCCGATTGCCCGCAATCAACGGTAGTCTCGGGGGCTACACCCAGTGGGTGCGCTCAGCGTGCCCTACTAAAGGATGTCCACTTGGATGGTCTACAAAAAACGATCGGCAATTGTGCCTAGAGCGAAAATGCCAAGTTCTAAGACTCCTGTCGACTGCTACCAATCGATGCCAGCCTCGGGGACTACACCCAATGGGTGCACTCAGCGTACCCCCACTGGAGTAAACTGACTCGGATTGGCTCCGGCGGGCCAAGTGAAAAAATGCACTCAAAGAAAATCAAAGTTCTAAGATTCCTGCCGATTGCTTTTCGTCGATGGCAGCCTCGAGGACTACACCTAATGGGTGAACTTAGTGTGCCCCCAAGTGGGTGTACTCCGTGGAAACCCACTAGCAGAAACACAACTACCCATTCAAAAGACGGAAGTGTTAGGACCGAGAGTATATCGACCAGAGGGAGGTGAATGGGAGATTCTAAAATTCTTTCGAATGTTTTGAAACCAATCCCAATCACAGCAGTGGAATAATGGAAAGAGGGAAATGAACTAAATCAGTCCTCAATGAAGGAAGTGATAACAGTATGATCTTGGGAAATCACGGGTTTGACTACGATGAGAGTAATGCAACATGCTAACAGATGCAGTAGAATGAGACACTACATGATACACATAGAGAAATAAAACTCTAGTAAGATATCATAGATGAACCAAGGAATATAACAGTGACGAATGAAAACAAGTGATGAAAATGAAATGATATGAACACAATGATATCCGAGGTTGACAATAGAATAGAACCATACTTGAAGGGAATACAATAGATGATAATTGTCGGGGGTTGGGTGCGACATATGTCAAGGGATGGCTTATCATGGTGGGAACGAGTAGAACGTCGCCGGTGCCCGGAAGCGGGATGAGGCGTAGACACGAACGCCGACATACTTTACCCAGTTTCGAGGCTCTCCTAGGAGATAACACCCCTAGTCCTGATCTGCGGGGTCTCCGCATGATCACTAAGGCACAAGTGAATACAAAGGCGCTCCTTGAGCTGTATGCTAGAGGTAGGAGAAGGCAGGGCTAGCTCCCTCCTTCCTCTATGATCTGGTCTAGTTCTAATAGGTTGGGAACCCTTTGCAGGGCTGCCCTGGGGGGTTTATGTAGGCCTACCCCCCATGGGTACAATGGTAATCCAGCCGGGCGTAGGGCCCAGCTGTCAGTCTCTTCGGCCGCCGGCTTCTCTGCCAACTGCTGGGGCCTGCCGCCTGGTGGGCCCCGCCGACTTGTTGGGTACGGGGCCGACATGCCGTCCCCACCGCTCTCGGGTCTTGTCGGCAGCTGATCACTGTTGCCGCGTCTCTAATGACGCTGGCTTGGTTAGGGGTCGTGGCTATAGCTCCGCCGCCTGGCGGGCGATTACTGTAGCCACTCCGCGTCTTGTCTGGTTAATGGCGAGTGGGTCCCGAGGAAGGGGTGGGCCGACTCCTAGGGGCCGACCTCCCTCGGGTCCGACTGGTGGGATCATCGCTGTCTTCCTGGCTCTCGCTGCCTGGTGGGGCCCGTCGTCCTTGGGCCGTACCGACAGACCGTCGTGGGATCAGGACTCCGCCTGCTTGTGATGATGTCAGGGACGGCATGGAAACAGTGCTGCGCCGGGCGGAGATCTCCGTTGTACGGTGCACTGTGACCACGCCAGCCCCTGGAAAGGGGGAGGAGATGGGCTACACTATTGCCATTCCCTGTCCCGTCCCCCTTGATGAGGGCACGGGCTTCGTTGGTATCATAGGCCGACTCCTCGGGGCCGACTTCTCTAGAAGCCACCGAGTAGGAGTCGGCTCCTCTTGGCCTTGCCTCTAGGACTCGGCCGTATACGGGCAGCTGGTTGTTCCTCCAGCCGCCCCCCCAGAAGACGGCTCTTCACCTTGGCATCTTGAGGGGTGCAGTCTGCCCCGATGTCTTGAAAGGTTCTAGGCCTTGGGTTAGCCTACCCGTGGCCCATTCCTCCGACAGTAGTCCCCGAAGCTGGTGAGGTGCCGCGGATGATCAGCCGAGGAGCCTCAGCAGTTTCTTTCTCCGAATGCTTGAGGCGGAACCTTGTTCGACTTCTACCGGGCCGACTGGTAGGATTCGGACTCGCCAATCTGACTTGTCCAAAATTTTCGAATGCCTCGGCGGGATCAAAGTGGCGTGCTAGCTAGGCTTCCAGGCCGCCGCCCGTCGGGCCTGTCACGTGGCGCCGAGCGGCCGAGCCAGTCTGCCCACCCACGCGCGCGACGAGACGTGCCTGCAGGCGGGGCCTGCCACTACCATGGCTCGGCACGCGAACGGATCCGTCGCGGCCGTGGTGGGTGGTTGAGGTTCCCGCGGAGTTACCGCGCGCGGTAACTTGTGCGATAAATCATGGGGTGTGGGGTAGTGGGCGCAGTAAATGCCCCGACCGCCCCCTCAGCTTCGCAGCCCATAGGCCTATAAGTAGGTGGAGGGGGAGAGCGGCAGAGCACACACGCGCCACCTCCTCACCGCGTCCTCTTTCTTCTTCCTCTCACCGTTGCGCCCCAAGCTACGCTAAGCGTCGCGGTGATTCGTTCCCGATGAGCTCCTCTTCCATCATCATGCCCCCCGCGGTGCGCTCCGGAGCATGGGATGTCTCCCAAGTTCACGATGACCACGTCGATTTCCTCCGCAAGACGCGGCGGCTGCCCGGCAAGGATTTCATGAGGGTCCGCCTCCCGTCGAGGAGGGAAATTTCGTCGGCGCCGGAGGAGGGCGAGCGGGTCGTCTTCCGCTCGCACTGCCTACGCAGCCTTGGCTTGCCAGCGAGTGGCTTCTTCCGCTCCTTCCTTGAATTCTACGGTCTCCAGCCGCACCACCTCACCCCCAACACGGTGGTGCTGCTGTCCGCCTTCGTCATCTTGTGCGAAGGCTTCCTCGGCGTCCTTCCCACCATCGAGCTCTGGGGGGAGTTCTTCTACTCCAAGCTCGGCACCCACGTCGCAGGCGTGCCAGCCCAGTGCGGCGTGTTCATCGCGGTGCGGAGGTCGGGGGATGACAACCCGTTTCTCCCCATCACGCTGATAAAGTCGGTGAAGATGTGTCAGCGGTCTTACTTCTACGTGAAGAGCGTCTCTGCGAAGGGCGACTGGGTCAATTTGTCGGCTTACGCAGCCGACCCGCCAGTTTGAAGGCAGCCCAACTGTTCGTACCGGGCCAGGACGCTGACGCCTGCTGGAGCCGCCGCCATCGCGCGACTTCGAGTGTTGACACAGTCGGAGGGCATGACCGGGCCCGACTTGCTATCCGCCTTCGTTGCGCGCCGAGTGCTCCCGCTCCAGAGCCGCCCTCACATGATCTGCCAGATGAGCGGACATCGAGACCCGAGTCGGCTGTGCACCAAGGAGATGCCTCACGCAGAGGTAGCTCACATGGTGAACTACCTTGCGAACTGCAAGCTTATGGGAGAGTGGCGGTTCGGCAAGGAGCCGTATTCGCGCGCCAATCCCCCGCCTCTTGTAAGTTGTTTTTTCTTTCTTTTTCTTTGACTCTTTGTTTGTCGAGTCCGTCTTGTCCAGCCTGACCAATCGGCCTTTGAACAGGGCCCCCTCCTCCAGCCAGCAGATGGCACTGCGGGGCCGAACCACGAGTTCGTCCCCGATCGGGCAAAGAGCGACGTTGACGACCCCGACTTGGGGGCGGCGGCCTTGGAGGACTACGCCGAGGGAGGAGGCGGCGAAGCAGGCGGCCCGGGGCTCGGAGCCAGCTTCGAGGATTGGCCTGATGATGACAAGGGGGAAGTCTCCCCGTGCCAGCAGTCAGGAGCCGGCCAGCCAGGCACGAGCTCTTCTGCCATGCCGGACGCCCAAGGCGGTGCGAAGAAGCATAGGGCCACGCCGAGCATGTTCGGCAGTCAGCCGAAGAAGCCCAAGGGCTCGGCCGCGGCGACCAGGTGGGACAAAGCGGCTACGAAGGCCGACCGCTTCTGCAAGGAGGTGAAGACGCCGCAGTTGGTTTCTGCGTAAGTACTACCTTCCTTTGCGGCTTCAATTTTTCTTCGTTTGACCTTGTCTGAGTTTCTTTGTTTGTTTCCCTTGGTCTAGGGCTCCCCTCTCTCTTGAGAAGACGGCTGCCGCCTCCATCGTGGGGTCGGCGGAGACTTCCGCCACCACCCGTCGGATTGATCCGACCGCTAACCTCCGGGAGGCGACAGAGCGGAACGCGCGGGAGGCGCGCGTGGGAGGCGCGCGAGGAGCGGGAAGCCGCCCGCCTGAAGAAGGCGGAAGCTGACAAGGAGGAGGCCGCCGCCATGAAGAAGCTGGCGGAAGCCGAGGCCGCCGATGCGGAGAAGAAGCATGCTGAAGAAGCCGCACACCGCCAGTTGGCGGTGTTCGTCGTCCCTCTGAACCCTGCGCCGCCGCCATCGAAGTTCACGACGCAGACTGGGGAAGTCAGCGACGAGAACCCGATCATGGAGAGGGACGGCGGTGACACCGCCATGCCGGACGTGATCGTGCCGCCACCGCCGCCGTCGAGGAGCGCGCCAGGCGGGTAGCCGGCGGACCCGCTGGTGCCGCCAACTGAAGACGAGGTGGCGACGGGCTTGGCTCTCGAGGTCGGCACACCGACGCGCCGCCATCTTGCGAAGGCAGCCTCGGCGCCACGCCCGCTGGAGACTGGCGCCGCGAGCTCCTCGATCCCCAACACCGAGGTGACGAGCGCCGCACTCACAGGGTGGGTGCGGGGAGGCGGGATGGGCCTGTTGAACCGGGCGCTTTTAGACGTCCAAGCCAAGATCCGAGCCGAGGGCAAAGCCATCAGGAACTGCAACAAGGCGCATCTGGCGTCGCGAGAGGCCATCCGGGTACACTTCTTGCTTCTTTGCTTTGATTCTTGTACTTCTTCATGGGGGCGCGCTGGCGCACCCACTGGGTGTAGTCCCCGAGTTTCAGGCCGACTGCTGAGCAGGCGGCTCGAAACTCAAATTGGCGAGCTCCGAGTACTAAATATCTTTGCTTGTAGGATTATCATAACCTCTATGCGGCCCCCTTCAACTCCAAGGTCCTGGAGTCGGATCAACGTGCTGCCGAATTGTCGGAGAGCCGGAGTAAGTCTCCTTCTTCCTGTGCGGGGGCGCGCTGGCGCACCCGCGGGCTGTAGTCCCCGAGATTCGGGCCAACTGCTGAGCAGTCGGGCCGGATCTTCCTGGCGACTTCATCTTTCTTTGCTGACTATTGCCGTCTCTTTCTTTTTCACTTTTGGCAGAAGCCAATGCTGTTCTTCAATGGCAACTGGGCGAAGCCAACACCGCGCTTCGTGCCAAGGAGGTGGACTGCGGCAAGCTGGCCGAAGAGCGCGACCGTCTCGTCACGCAGCTGGCGAAACAGAAGGAGCTCCTCAAGAAGGCCTAGGAGGAGGCGGAGGCCAGGGAGACCAGACTCCTCGCTGAGTTTGCGGTCGAGCGCTCCGCCTGGACTGACAAGGAGATGGAGCTGACTTTTGGCTTTCACGCGATCGAGGACATAGTCGATGGTGAGTCTCCCTTTATTTCCTTCTATGAACTGCCGGCTTGCTGGTTGAGCCGGCTTCTTGTTTTTACCTTTGGGTTTCTACTTTCTGTTTTGGTAGACTTCTTCCCAGGACACTCGAACGCCGCCAACCAAGCCGTCGAAGCTGATCGCGAAGGACGGAGAGCGGATGGTGCGCAGATCGCTACCAACACCCCCCGGACCCTTAACGAGACGATCCTGAGCATCTAGGCCTGCCTTCGGCCGGCCCACCGGATGCTGCGCCGGCTTCAGCGTGTCGGTGCCTAGGTGGTTGCTGCCCTGTGGCCCGACATGCCGGCACCGCGCACCCCCAGTCGGACTGCCGACTGCCTGGAGGTGGCGGCCGGCCGTCTTGAGGCCTGGAAGAGCTCCTTGGCCCGGGATGGAGCGCGTCGGGCCTTGGAGTTTGTCAAGGTGTGGTACCCTGGGCTGAGTCTGGCCCAGCTAGCCATGTTCCGGCTGGAGGCTCAGGAGGAGTTGGCGGGCGTGGAAGATGAACTTGTCAAGTGCGCAACGTTGATCGCCGAGTACACCGACACTAGCGTCTTCGTCCCAGAGCGGGTTGAAGACGGCACCGAGGCGCCACCAGAATGGTTCGGGCTGAACTCGGAAGACGGCGAAGACTCGGCGGAGGTGATTGACTCCAACGGCTAGGAAGAGGGCGAGTCGGAGGAGGAAGGCAAAGAAGAGGAGCCAAAGGTCGGAGCGGGCGGCCAGCCCCAGCCCGACCGCGCTTCGAGCAAGGAGCCGCGCCCAACCGAGCCTGCTGTCGCCAGAGGCGGCTAGGCGAAGACTGACCAGCCGGCCGCTCCACCAACCGGCGCCGCCGATTCCTCCGCTCCACCGAACCCTTCTGCCACTTCCTAGGCCACTAGTTTATCTTTGTTTCGCCTGTCTATCAGTCTTAATGAACTTGTTAATTTTGCACAATTCCACCTGCGGGGTGTATCTTAAACTTGTGTTTTGAAGATCGGCCAAGGGCCTTTGTTATGTAAATATTATTCTGAGTTCTATCTTTTCTTGCTTGCTACTCTTTGGCTTTTTCCTTTGCCGCCTTCCCTTGGTTGCCGTCTTGCCAACCGAGCAGCCGCTCTATGGACTGTGGCTGGGTCAAGTACTTAGCTACTTCTGGGAAGGCAAGTACTTAGCCGTTTTAGAACACTCTAGCAAGTTGAGTAGAAAATGGCGGGCCGGCTGCTCAATAGTCGGTCGTAAAAGGCGGGAAACCGGCTTAGACTATGCACATGCTTTGTGTCCTTAGCCATTTTTCATGTGGGCACCGTTTCTACCTTGCTCCTGCCCACCATGCAGTCGCTCTGCGAGCTGCGGCTTCTGGCAGGAGACGGCTTAAGTGCCACACATTACTTGTCCGGCTGCAGGAAGCATTGCATAGTACAAGACGGCAAGTCCCCGGGCCGACTAGTCGAACCCGGTGCCAGGCGGCATAACAAAAAATGACATACTCATAGGCATAACTCTTATCATATAGATAAAGGAGGGCAGTCCCCGCGCTCTTCTCGGGGGACCCAGAGTCTTTGTACTTTTAATACAAAAGGTAGCATGGTACATACTGCATCAACTGTAATATCTTCGAAGGAGATTTGCATTCCATGGCCGCTCCGTCTCCTTGCCGGAGTCGTCCCTCTTGCGTGCTCGAGGATTCTGAGCGTTGATCAGGTAGTAGGAGTCGTTGCAAAAACACTTTCCTGATGATGAAGGGGCCTTCCCAAGGCGCTGAGAGCTTGTGCTGGCCTGCTATTCGTTGGATCAGCCGGAGCACAAGGTCTCCTTCTTGGAAAGATCTCGGCTTGACCTTCCGGTTGTAGTATCGGTGTTGGCTCTGCTGGTAGATGCTGGACCGGCTGAGTGCCAGCAGCCGGCCCTCTTCCAGCAGATCGACGCCATCTTGTCATGCTTCTTCCGCCTCCTCTTCGGTGTACATGGTGACTCAAGGGGAGTCGAATTCTATGTTCGTTGGGATGACGGCTCCGGCACCGTAGACGAGGAAGAAAGGCATAAAGCCAGTTGACTTGTTCGGAGTTGTGCGCAGACTCCAGAGGACGGATGGCAGCTCGTCGAGCCAGCAGTCGGCCGAACGCTCCAGAGGCTCGACCAGTCGAGGCTTGATGCTGGACAAGATGAGGCCGTTTTCTCGCTCCACCTGGCCGTTTGACTGCGGATGGGCGACGGACGCTAACTCTAGTGGGATGCCCTACGTCGTGCAGAAACGAGCCAATGCGCCTTTGGCAAAGTTTGTGCCATTGTTGGTGATGATGCTGTGTGGTATGCCATACCGGATGGTGATGTCGGAGATGAAAGTTACAGCAGTCGGACCATTCAACTTCTTGATTGGTTTTGCTTCTATCCACTTGGTCAACTTGTCCACCGCGACAAGAAGATGAGTCAAGCCACCCCTTGCCGTCTTGAATGGTCCCACCATATCCAGGCCCTAGACGGCAAAGGGCTAGGCTATGGGAATAGTATTGAGTGCAGAAGCTGGCTGATGAGGCTTTGAACAAAACTTTTGGCACCCTTTGCATTTCTGGAGCAAGCTCTTGGCGTCTTCTAGAGCAGTCGGCCAGAAAAAACCATGGCGGAAGGCTTTGGCGACAAGTGCTCTTGAAGCCGCGTGGTGGCCACACTCTCCTTGATGGATGTCTTTGACAATAACTTGGCCTTGCTCCGGCTCCATGCAGCGCTGGTAGACACCAGTGACACTGCGCCTCACAAGCTCTCTGATGACTATGGTGTAGGCTGCTACCCGGTGTTGCACTTGCCGGGCCGAGATCTCATCATGTCTTTGGGGGACCATGCAAAGATGTCCCGATTCTCACGGAGGAAATCGACAAGATCGCCTTCCTATTTGCTGTCGAGGTTTGCACCTACGACAATGTACCTCTCCGGGTGCTCCGGGTCCAAGGGAATCATCTTTGTCTCTTTGACTGGCTTGAATGAGCCCTCGGCTTCCGACTTCTTGGGATCGGGCGATATCTCCGGCCGCTTGCCTGCCATCGCCACAACCCGGTCAAGGAGCCGCTTCTCAGCTGCGATCACGAGGGACTCGGCCAGTCGACTGCTCTCAGCTGCGCAGGCAGATGACTTCTTGTAGTCGCCGGCTATGGTCAAAATACGCTTGGAACTCGGCATCTTCATCTTGAGGTAGGCTTAGTGGGGGACCGCCATAAACTTGGCCAGAGCAGGCCGGCCAAGCAGTGTGTGGTATGGGCTCTCAAGGTCCACCAACTCAAACCAAACTGGCTCTCGGTGAAAGTGATCCTTGTCTCCAAATAGGACGTCTATCTGGATCTTGCCGATTGGTGAGCAGGAAAGGCCAGGAAATATGCCATGGAATACAGTCCGGCTGAACTGAAGCTGCCTTTGTTTGATTCCTAACTTCTCCATAGTATCTTTGTACATGATGTTGATGCTGCTGCTGCCATCTATCAGAACTCGGGAGAAACAAGCAGCTCGCCTGTCCGTGTCAAAGATGGCATCCAAAACCAGGGCATAGGAGCCGTAGTTGTGCATCACTTCTGGGTGGTCGGCTCTGCTCCAGCTGATGGGCTCCTCGGACCAATGCATGAACTCTGGAGTCTCTGATGCTACCGCACTCACTTCTTGTTGTTGCAGCCGTCTGCTGCGTCAATCATCGGCCACGCTGGTGAACACGACATAGGCTCCATGCTCTTCTGGGTACTCGTCTTGTATGGCTTTGACTGGTCTGACCGTCGGCTGCTAGGGCGGAGGAGGAGGCGGCTGCTGCCCAGCAGGCGGAGGAGGCGGAAGGCCGTCTCCCTTGGCGATCCTGGTGAGCCAGTGGCACTTCCAAGTGGAGTGGTTGGACGGCTTCACACCACTATGGAATTTGCAGGGTGCATCAAGAGTCTGCTCATATGAGAAGGCAGGCAGCCAATTGGACTTGCTGCCCTTTGGGCACTTGGACTGAGGCTGCCTATCCGGCTGCTGGTCCTCCATTGCTGCCACCTGTCGGCTTATGGAAGCCGGCTGTATGGCTTTGCGCTTGTTGTCGCTCTGTTGCTGGCGTCGGCTGGTGTCTCCAGCCGGGGTTCGGGGAGCTTGAGGGGCCACTTTGCCAGAGGCGTCAACTTGGATCTCTGCCTTCATGGAGGAGTCGGCTGTGGCATATTTATCTGCTATGATCAGCAGCTCATCGAGGGTCGCCGACTCATCGCAGAGGAGTCGGTGCTTGAGGAGGGTGCCCTCTCGGCACCCAGCGGTGAAGTATTTGATTGCCTGCACCTCGTGCACGCCCTCGCAAGTGTTGCGGGGCTCGGCCTAGCGCGTGAGGTAGTCGCGAGTCGACTCATTGGGGCCTTGCACGCACAAGGAGAGCTGGCGAGGCTTGGGCGGCCGCTTGTACGTGCTGGTAAAGTTACAGATGAAGGCTTAGGTGAAGTCAACCCAACTGTTGATGCTACAGGGCTTTAGACTGTTCAGCCATGTCCGGGCTGTGCCCTGGAGCATGAGCGGAACGTACTTTACAGCGACGTGCTTGTTGTCGTTTGCTATGCTGACGGTAGTGGAGTAGTCGACCAGCCAGTCCTCCGGCTTCATGGAGCCGGTGTACTTGGGCGTGTCTCTTGGGAGCGTGAACCCTTTGGGGAAAGGCTCATCTCGAATGCGGGGGTCGAAACAGGGCGGGCCCAATTCATCTTCCTCTTCCAACGCCAGGGACCGGTGGAGACGGTCGATCCGGTGGCGGGCATCATTCTCTCTGACTCCCTCTCGATGGCCAAGGCGGTCGCCGAGTGTCGGGTGCTCAATAGGTGGCGGGGTGATGCGCCTTTCCCTCTGAAGGGGAGGAGGCGGACAGTCATCCCATTGCTCCACTCCTATCGGGCGGCCGTCTTGGTCGCGCTCAATTGTGATGCGAGTCCGGCTGCGGCTAGCAGTCGGCTCCTTGTCTCTTCTCCCGCGGACGTCACCAGTCGGCGTCCAAGAGGTCGCGCCTTGGTCTCGGCGGGGAGGCAGATCGTCGTTTTGCCGTTGTGGCGCCTCAGTGCGGTAGCCGGCCTCGTGCTGCTCGGCAACCGCGTCAAGGAGCCGCTGGACACGCTCCGCCATATGGCGACATTCTTCGCCCTCGAATTTGTCCATCTCTTCTACTACCGCCTGGGCAACTCGGATGTTTTCCGCAAGCGTGGCGTAGACCGGGCGATCTGCCCCGAACAGGTTGGCGATGGCCACACCGCGCTGCTGGACCGCGCCAAGGCGGCTGGGCCCCGCAGGAGCCGGCGTGCCGCCCACAGCGCGGTCCATCTCGCGCCAGTAGGCTTCCGATAGGCGTCTCATGCTGGGAAGCTTCTTGGCACCCTCGACGAGCTGGATGCGGCGTGCTTCCAGCATCTCGGCGTCGGCGTCTTCTGCGATGGGCGCCGTCAGGTCTTGCAGTGCCGCGTTGAGCGGGTCGCGAGCACCTCCACCGGAGTGCTCGCCCTGACCGATGACAAGCACTTATGTGATGGTGCTTCCGCCGCTCTCCGCGCGAGGGAGCAGCTCGTCATAGACCACCATGTTAGTGGGGAACGCGTCAAGCGACGCAGTGTCGGAGTCAACCAACATCGGGTCGGTGGAGCCTACAGACTCCAGGTCCACAGCTGGCTCGCTGGCGACGTCACAAGGTCAGTGAGATCAGTGAGGCAACTTGTCGCGCTGGCGACTTCCGCGCCATGCAGCGCGTCGGCGCAGACTCCGTCTGGAGTGCCGGCCTGGCTGCGCTCGCCAGGGAGAAAAATGTTTCCCATCCAGAACAGGTGTTCGGACGACGGTGCACCTCTCCCCATGGTGGGTGCCAAATGTCGGGGGTTGGGTGCGACATATGCCAAGGGATGGCTTATCATGGTGGGAGCGAGTAGAACGTCGTCAGTGCCCGGAAGCGGGATGAGGCGTAGACACGAACGCCAGCATACTTTACCCAGGTTCGGGGCTCTCCCAGGAGATAACACCCCTAGTCCTGCTCTGCGGGGTCTCCGCATGATCACTAAGGCACAAGTGAATACAAAGGCGCTCCTTCAGCTGTATGCTACATGTAGGAGAAGGCAGGGCTAGCTCCCTCCTTCCTCTATGATCTAGCCTAGTTCTAACAGGTTGGGAACCCTTTGCAGGGGTGCCCTGGGGTTTTACATAGGCCTACCCCCAGGGGTACAATGGTAATCCGGCCGGGCGTAGGGCCCGGCTGTCAGTCTCTTCGGCCGCCGGCTTCTCTGCCGACTGCTGGGGCCCGCCGCCTGGTGGGCCCCGCCGACTTGTTGGGTACGGGGCCGACAGGCCGTCCCCACCGCTCTCGGGTCTTGTCGGCAACTGATCACTGTTGTTGCGTCTCTAATGACGCTGGCTTGGTCAGGGAGTCGTGGCTACGGCTCCGCCGCCTGGCGGGCGATTATTGTAGCCACTCCGCGTCTCGTCTGGTTAATGGCGAGTGGGTCCCGAGGAAGGGGCGGGCCGACTCCTAGGGCCGACCTCCCTCGGGTCCGACTGGTGGGATCGTCGCCGTCTTCCTGGCTCTCGCTGCCTAGTGGGGCCCGTCGTCCTTGGGCCGTACCGATAGGGCGTCGTGGGAGCAGGACTCCACCTGCTTGTGATGATGTCAGGGACGGCATGGCAATAGTGCTGCGCCGGGCGGAGATCTCCGTCATACGGCGCACTATGACCACGCTAGCCCCTGGAAAGGGGGAGGGGATGGGCTACACTATTGCCATTCCCTGTCCCGTCCCACTTGATGAGGGCACGGGCTTCGCTGGTGTCGTGGGCCGACTCCTCGGGGCCGACTTCTCTAGAAGCCACCGAGTAGGAGTCGGCTCCTCTTGGCCTTACCTCTAGGACTCGGCCGTATACGGGCAGCCGGCTGTTCCTCCAGCCGGCCCCCAGAAGATGGCTCTTCACCTTGGCATCTTGAGGGCGCAGTTTGCCCCGATGTCTTGAAAGGTTCTGGGCCTCGGGTTAGCCTACTCGTGGCCCATTACTCCGACAATAATGATCAGGTAAACTATGGACACGGAGCATGAATGTAAACTGCTGAAGGAATTGCAGTAAATTAGAATGAACCAGTAGTGCTCAATGGTGACAATCAGATTTGGTAGAGCAGTTCACCCTTCTGCCAAAAGGCTACGTCTGGTTGGATGGGCTATGACTTAACACAGATGATAAACTCTCTTCACCCTATTCTCCTCCAACTCGAAGATGATCAAACTCTAGTTGATTTCACTCGTGGTAGATCCTTGTCGATGATCTCCAAACCTTCGGTCGACCTTTGTGAACCATAATCACTCTTGGTTGTTGAAGATCTATCTCGGTGAAGACAACAACTCTTCAACACTCGAGCGGAAACCTATCCGTCTAGAGAATGCACAACTCTCAAGAGTAATAGGTACAAGAACCCTAACTCAGAACTACTGTGATGCTAAACCACTGTCTAAGTTTGAGCTCTTGTTTTTTCTCTCGGTGGATCTTAAACTTAAATCACTCAGAGAAGGGTTGCTCAAATCAATCTTCTTAGAAATCTCAAGCGAAGCAACAAACGGACAATGTTGGAGCGGGGTGGCTATTTATAGCCGCAGCCTTCCCTGATGGGAAATGACCAAATTGTACACGAGGAGCAGCCAATTACTGAACGACACGAGTCCAATAGTCGGAAATTTGAGCACAATAGTAACATTACTTGCAGAGCAAGTGATGCTAACTCCTTGGTCCGAAAGATATCTCCTCCAGCAGGAAGAACAACGTCTACTGCTACCAGGAAAGCACTCGGGGCATAAAGAGATTTCTCCCGCATCTTCCATAGGTTTTGGGATAAGCATCATAGCGTATCTAAGCTTCGAGAACCTATAGTCCTCTTAATAGTACGGAGGTCCTATGAGTCAAATGAACCAAAGAACAAAGACGAAAAGAATACTACGTCTTCAATTTGTCTTCGAGATCTGTTCACTGCAGTCAATTTCTATGGACGGTGATACCGAACCAAATGCTTCGCTTCAGCAGTAAACATTCGAGGGGTTAATTCCTTCACATCAATATTCTCGCATACATGTCTTCAACAAATGTAGCTCATTCTTCTCTGTACCGCAGATATACTTCGGTGAAGTTCCTCGAACTTGGTACTGGAGGCAACATTCTCTTCGGTTCTGTATGGAATATTTTTCTCTGTATGCACTAGCAAACAAATCAGTCCATACCTGTTTCTGCCAAAAATCTCCAAAACATAGGCAGTCTGATATTGCACCAACAATCTCTCCCTTTTTGGATGATTGTTGACAAAATAGATCACATCAAAGGATAGATAATGAATGGAATGTAATGCGAAGGATAGTAAAAGACAAGAGATAATTACGAAGATAAAAGAGGCTCCCCGTGAAGGTATGCATCAGAGCATACAATAAACCGGTAGGTAGCGAGGTAAATCTTCGTATGAGTGACATTGACCTATGATCTTATTCAACGATTCTTTCAATGCACTTGACAGTGTCTGAGATAATTCCTGTCACACAATCTTGAAGTGGATTAGATAGATATAGTGAGTACATTGAAATGATTTGTGACGAAGGATATGTCATCAAGGTTTTATGACTGTAATCCACAAGAGATGTAATTTCCTGCAAGTTAGATAGTCAAGAAAGAATAGTGCAAGATAAACAAGAATATATTGCTCAGAGTGGATAAGCATCAGATGTGGTTTTCCTACGACAAAGATGATACAAATAATATATGCGAGGAAAAATTCTTTGTCAGTCATATAAATAACTTCCAAATCTCAAGAAATTTTAGGCCGAGGTTGACTTCCTTTTCCTGGAAGGTTAGATAATGAAGGATAATAGTTATAGCATACCTAGCCATGACAGATATTATCACTCAATGTAGTTTTCCCTTTTTGTAGCATCACTCAATGATTTCATGTCCTTCTTGTGGAACTATTACTTTCCCCGCACGATAGATAATAATCAAGGGAAATCAATGCAAGGGAGGTAGCTTTTGATAGCACCTGCAAAGAGATAGTTGGAAGCAAATAATATTGCAGGGGGGGTTATTATTAACATTACATGACGGCCGAGTACTTCAACACCACAGGCGGTACGATAAGTTTATCAAGCTAATTGTTCAAGGGAAAACCAAATGTTCGACTGCGAAAAGAAAATGGCTAATGAAAAGCACCCTGCAAATACCCAATTCATCTATCACGATGTACTTATCCCCCCTTTTTTCAACAAGTGTAAAAAGGGTAAAGAGTAAACATACGAGGCACTACTCGTCCGGAGTGTCCTCAGAATCAGAATTGAAACTGCTTGACGAATCAGAATTCATAGAGCGAGGAATGTTCGGGGCAGATGCAGGAGTAGTAGCATGGACTTCGGAAGAAATATTGCGATGAACATGTGGCTTGTAGACAAGTGATGTTTACCATGCAACTTTATTCTTGTAGACACGTGTTGGCCTCCAAGCGCAGAGTTTTGTAGGACAGTGGCAATTTTCCCTCAAGTGGATGACCTAAGGTTTATCAATCTGTGGGAGGCGTAGGATGAAAATGGTCTCTCTCAAACAACCCTGCAATCAAATACAAGAAATCTCTCATGTCCCCAACACACCCAATACAATGTCAATTTGTATAGGCGCACTAGTTCGGCGAAGAGATGGTGATAAAAGTGTAATATGGATGGTAGAAATATACTCTTATAATCTGAATAAATAAAAACAGCAAGGTAGCAAATAATAAACGGGAACAAAAATTGTATTGCAATGCTCGAAAATGAGGCCTAGGGTCCGTATTTTCGGTAGTGCAATCTCTCAACAGTGCTAATATAATTGGATCATATAACCATCCCTCAACGTGCAACGAAGAATCACTCCAAAGTTCCTATCTAGCGGAGAACATAAGACGGAATTGTTTGTAGGGTACAAAACCACCTCAAAGCTATTCTTTCCGATCAATCTATCCTAGAGTTCGTACTAAAATAACACGAAACTATTCTTTACGATCGATGTAACCAAGAGTTCGTACTAAAATAACACCAAAGCAAATTCAGATTCATAATATTCAATCCAATACAAAGAACTTCAAAGAGTGCTCCAAGATTTCTACTGGAGAAACAAAGACAAGAATGTGCATCAACCCCTATGCATAGATTACCCCAATGTCACCTCGGTAATCCACGAGTTGAGTGCCAAAACATATATCAAGTGAATCAATAGGATACCCCATTGTCACCACGAGTATTCAATTGCAATACATATATCAAGTGTTCTCAAATCCATAAAAGTATTCAATCCGATAACAACGAAATCTCAAAGGCAAAAACTCAATTCATCACAACAAGATAGAGAAGGAAAAACACCATATGATCCAACTATATTAACAAAGCCTGCGATACATCAAGACCGTGACATCTCAAGAACACAAGAGTGAGAGATTAAACACATAGCTACTGGTACAAATCCTCAGCCCCGAGGGTGGACTAGTCCCTCCTCATCATGGTGGCTGCAGGAATGATGAAGATGGCCACCAGAGATGTTTCCCCCATCTGGCAGGGTGCCGGAACGGGGTCTAGATTGGTTTTCGGTGGCTATAGAGCCTTGCGGCGGTGGAACTTCTGATCTAGGTTAATCCCAAGGGTTTTTGGAATATTTGAGAATTTATAGGGAGAAGAGGGGGTGTGGGAGGCCACCGACATGGGCACAACCCACCTAGGCGTGCCTAGGCCCCCAGGCGCGCCCTGGTGGGTCGTGCCCCTCTTGGGGAACCCCCAGATGCTGCTCTAGCCCATTGGTGGTCTTCTAGTCCATAAAAAATCCACAAAAAGTTTTGCGGTGTTTGGACTCCGTTTTATATTGATTTCATGCGATATAAAAAAAAGCAAAAAACAGCAACTGGCACTGGGCACTGGGTCAATAGGTTAGTCCCCCAAAATGATACAAAGTTGCTATAAAATTATTGCAAAACATCCAAGAATGATAATATAACAACATGAATACTTCATAAATTATAGATATGTTGGAGACGTATCAATGTCCCCAATCTTAATTCCTACTCGTCCTCGAGTAGGTAAATGATAAAAGAAATAATTTATGAAGTGTGAATGCTAGCAAAGCACGTAAGTTTGATCGATGATAATTTCAATCACTTTTCCTAGCATCATAACAACAACTCTTTCTTATAAAACTTCTCTTGTTAAAGTAGAAACCAATTCACATGTTAAGGTTCAAACGATGAATTCTCTTGAAGCTCAACAACCTATGTTCTTAGTCACCAAGCAATTGCAATTCAACTTATTCAACAGAGTTTAAGTAAGAGCTGCACATACTCAACCATCATATAGTCTTCTATGATTGCTAACACTCACCGCATACACATGAGCAAAACGTTTTAACCGAACACATAGAAATATAGGGGCTTATAATTTTGCCTCCCAATGTATTCATCCCAAGGGTGATGTCAACAATATAACTCATGCTACCCATATCCAACTAGATATATGTGCCTAGTTATTTCCTCACCACATGATCCTTGCGAAAAGAGAAAACTAAAAAAGAATAGAGAGAAAAACTTTGACTCTTGCATGAAAGTAAATACATAAAAGTAAAAGATAGGCCCTTCGCAGAGGGAAGCAGATGTTGCCATGCACTTATTTGTTTGTATGCTCAACCCGTTAGTGCAAAAGAACAACAAGTTGTATTGCCCCTTGTGATGGCAACCTTTATTATGCAGTCTGTCGCTTTTATTCTTCACCATCACAAGTTCGTACAATGCTCAATTTTCTCTTACACTAAATGATCTCACACTTTTAAAAGCAATTTTTATTGCCTTATTGCATCGATGACAAGTTACTTGAAGGATCTTTCTCAATCCTTAGGTAGACATGGTGGACTCTTGAAGATAAGATTTGGGTTTAAGGGTTTTTGGATGCACAAGTAGTATCTCTACTTGGTGCGGACTTTGCGGCTAGCAAGGATGGGGGGCAAGCACCACATGTTGAAGGATCTATGACAATATAACTTCTATGTGAATATGAACAAACATAAACCATTACGTTGTCTTCCTTGTCCAACTTCAACAATTTTGGCATATAATATTTTGATGGGGGCTCACAGTCACAAAAGATTTCCAAGATAGTGTATTTGCATGTGAAAGTTCTCTTCCTTCTACTAATCACTCGTGAATTTCTTGTATGACCAATATTGTGATTGTCAAGCCTCAAAATATTTCACTTTCTAAACCCAATGTGAAGCTACCACTATAGGCATGATATGATTTCAACTTCACGACATTCGATTTATTCGACAGTTTACTCGTAGGATATAAGTGAAGCACAAGAGTTAATGCATAGAAAAGAGCTTCGTTGACGGGATGTGAATGCCGCTTACCTAGCCTCCCTGGTAACTATTTGAGGACTCTATTTTATTTAAAAACTTCAAGATCTAAGTATTTTATTAAAATAGCAAGCAGAAACAAAATGACATTCTAAGAATAGCACACATCATGTGAAGAAGCAAAAAAAACTTAGGCTCAACCGATACTAACCGATAATTGTTGAAGAAGAAAGGTGTGATGCCTACTGGGGCATCCCCAAGCTTAGATGCTTGAGACTTCTTGAAATTTTATCTTGGGGTGCCTTGGGCATCCTCAAGCTTGAGCTTTTGTGTCTCCTTAATTCTTCTCATATCACGGTTTTCCTAAATCTCAAAAGCTTCATCCACACAAAACTCAACAAGGACTCGTGAGATAAGTTAGTATAAACCAATGCAAAAACCTTATCATTCTCTACTATAGCAAATCACTAAAATTATATTCAACATTGCACACTAAATGCCTCTGCATATTTAATACTCTATCCTCAAATAGAATCATTAAACAGGCAAACATATGCAAACAATGCAAACATAACAACAATCTGCCAAAACAGTACAGTCTGTAAAGAATGCAAGAGTATCAATACTTACCTAACTACAAAAGTTATGAAAATTTGCCACACTATAGAATATTTATCAGAGGTCATTTTCCAAAAAAGTTTCAACATTTTATCACATTCTGACTTTTCTAGGGAATTTTTGCAACAACGGTGAACTTTCTGTTTTCAAACAGCAATGTGTATACTTGCAAAATAAGCATGGAAAAGGCTATCATTGCCTCTTCTATTGAAATAAAAGATGCAAAACATTATTCTAAATAACAGAAAGCAAATCCTAGCAAAATAAAATGACGCTCCAAGTAAAACTCATATCATGTGACGAATGAAGGGATAGCTCCAAGTGAGGTTACCGATAATGTTGAAGACGAAAGAGGGGGTGCCTTCCGGGGCATCCCCAAGATAAGTTGCTTAGATCTTCCTTGAATATTACCTTGGGGTGCCTTGGGAATCCCCGAGCTTATGGTCTTGTCACTCTTTATTCTCCTCATGTCGACATCTCACCCAAAACTTGAAAACTTCAATCACACAAAACTTAACGGAACTTTGTGAGATAGGTTAGTATGATAAAGAGAAAAGCATTTCACGTTTGGTACTGTCAAAGACAAGATTCATAATTGTTCTCACACAATGCCTACTGTATCATATCATTTCCACAATTTATATTGAGCAATATAAGCCATGGATTGCCTTCCTATCTTCCTCTCCTAATTTCAGACTCGTGGAGCTGGGCTACCACAAAAAAGCTGGTCGGGCCACCCTTGTGCACTGTGGAGCTGAGCTAAGCTCTGTGCCGCAATCCCTCCCCATGCCGCATGCCACTCCAGCCGCGGCAGCCACCACAAAGCCCCCATGGGGCGTTCGCATGGCGGACGCTCGTGCTCGGGGGATAGCGAGGGATGGGGATGGCCCGCATCGGTGCCGCTCACGGCTAGATCCACTAGTTCTTTGGAGGCCTTGAGCATTGATCCTCCCCCACCGCCCCCGTCAATGGACTTCTCGGCTTCCTCGCCGTGCATCCTGCTCCGGGGGGGGGGAGTGCTCCGGCTCCGCAATGGCCCTCGACACGCTGGATCTTGCAGCGCCTCCTCTATTTGGTAACCCCTGCCTTAAATCCATAGTTGTTATGCCATCACCACGGGCGCAGGTTTCCTCTTCGGGCGACAGGGATGGATGGACTAAGGTCCGATCCCGCAAAGCCAGGCGCGCCAGCATATCCCCTCCGGTTCGAGGCAGGCACCGCACACCGCTACGACACAGCCGGCACGTCGCCTTCAATGTTGAGGCCAGTCGGAGGGCCTTCTTAAGCCGCTTCAAAGGCCTCTGACTCTGATGCCTCAGCCCTCGCCATCGCCGAGTAGACTGCAAAGACCCGCTCCGCTGCATCGAGTGCAAGCTCCCCGGCCACTTCGCGAGAGAGTGCCCCAAGAATCCCAAGAACATCCGCGGCGGCGGCTTGGCCAAGGAGAGGCTTGGGCCAGCTGTCGGGAGAGGCCCTGTCCGGGAGCGGCTGTGCTTCCCTCCCCCCCCCCCGCCATGCCGCCCACGCACCATGTCGACCCATCGTGCCGACTGCGCTCCAGCCACAACATCATCATCGAGTTGCCTACCATGGAGCACCAGACCACCCTGCTGCGCCGCCATGGCAAAGAAGCACGCCGCCAGCCCGATGTCGGCGGGCCACGCTATCGACGCGCAGCTCCACACCCTGCCCCACCTGCTGCGTGTGTCTTGCCACGACCCAGAGGATTTCCTGGTGCAGTTCGAGCTCCCGTCGCACCGGACAACGCGGTGCGGCTCGACGTGCTCACCGTCGACATCATCCCCTTCACCATCAAGCCGTGGCATGAGGACGACCACGTCCTCTTACAAGACTTCATGTTGCACAGCCGGGTCTTAATCGAGAAGATGCCGTTGCAGCTCTGGTCACTGTAGGGGTCGGAGAAGGTGCTCGACAAGTGCTGCATCGTCGACAGGCTGGACAGCCGCACGCACAAGCGCGACCACATGAAGACGTTCGCGTGCTGGGTCTGGGTCTGGGACGTTGCCCACATCCCTACCATGCACACGCTATGGAGGGCGCCCCGTGTCACAGGCCGCGTCGAGGCCATGCTCGGATACTCGCCGACGTGCAAGGAGGTGGCACCACCGCTGCGGGTCAAGCACCATGGCATGCTGATCTACATTGACAGACTTGAAGACTAGTCTCTGTCGTACCCTTGCTCCTCCCATTCGGCGCAGAGTGGCCTGCCGTCCTCGGACTCCGACGAGGGAAGGGTCATGCCTGCGGTCTAGCCTGGGTCCTGGACGATGAACGTCGAGGACGGGTAGGGCTAGGACCGGCGCCACCCTACGGTTGTGCCCCCCTCTAGCTATGGGGGGCTGTAGCGGGGGGCATGATGGGACAACGATGGCCGCGATGGCAGAAAGGATGGACGCCGCACCTGGAGGGAAGCCCTGCTGAGGCACAGCGGGTTCGACGCCATGGCGCATAAGGGAAAGGACAAGGGGAGCGCTTTGAGGCAGCACAGCCGCACCCCGGTGAGCAGGCGGCGCAGCGGCTCCTCCGACAATGCTTTTCGGGCAACCCCGCCGCTGCCGCTGCGGCAGCATCCTGCAACTCCTCAGGCGGCCCTGCCAGCGCTACCTGCCGCCGCTGCTCGGAGAGACACGGACGACTTCGCCGAGTTTTTCGACCAGGTTGACAAGGCCCTGCCCCCGCCCCCACCTGCGGACCGCATGCAACACGACATTGACGCCACCATCGCCGATGTGCTGGCCGTGCCCTTGAGCTTCCAGTACGTTGGCGTCCAAGCCGGCAACGCCGCCCTCCCCCCTCCCTCGACCGGTGTTGAGCCCAACCCTTCCTGTACGCAGCCGGACCTCGTCCTTGCATGCCACGCCCTTGTGCCCACAGCGACCACGACGATGCGGCTGGGGCCGATCACGCAGATGGTGCGACAAATGCAGATTGGGGGCCCCAGCGGCCTCTTCCAGGACATGCCCCCCCCGTCATTGGCAACCCCCCCCCCCCCACGCGCCGGAGCTCTGCGCCGCTCAAGGCCAGAGCGTCCCCAACTACCACGTGCCAGAGCGCGAGGCAGACCGCAGCCCGCACCACTGTGCCGGTCGCGCAATGCGCTGCCCTCCTACTTATCAAGAAGCTCGGCCTACTGGGGCCAAAGGAGAATGTGATGGCCAAGGTTGCCGAGGCGCTCATCTGACATTTCGACAAGCCCCTCACTGACGAGGACATCACCATCATCGCGAAGCTCACACGTCTCGACCCGGATGCAATCCGCATGGCGAGCGGGATGGCCGGACCTGAGGGTGGCGAGGAGACCGCAGTTTAGTCGATCATGTTAGTTCTCCATTGTTTTATTCTCTGACGGCAGCCGACCTTAAGCCATCTAGAGTTAGGTTTTATCAATGTCAACTGTAATAGGCATAGTGGCATCGATCGGCGGCAAAACATCTTGGGGCGTATGGGAGGGTTCTGCCGTTCCCATGGTAGCAAGGTTGTGTACTTCTTAGCTCGTCTTCTTAGTGGAATTTCATGCTTGTCAGAAAAACATCGGTGGCCATATGAGTAGCACACCTAGCCTAGTCATGATGAACTAGAACGTGGCGGCATGAACTCGCCGGCAAAGCGGGCTACTATCTGTGAGATCGCCAATAGCTACCGCATATCCGTCCTCTGCTTACAGGATACGAAAATAGAAAACTGGTCCCCATCCATTGTTCGCGAGTTAGGTGGTAGCCGGCTGCAAGGCTGCTTTGTCCTCCCCGCCATCGACACCAGTAGGGGCATCGCCATCCTCTGGGATGCCAATGCTCTGGACATCCGCACGCATGCCATAGGCGCGTACTCCATCATGGAAAAAGTAGTCCTCTCCTCTGGCGACCGCTCCTCGTCGTTTTGGCTCACCACGGTCTATGGACCCATAGACGATGCAAGGCGGGAAGATTTCCTGTCTGAGCTAACCAAAGTAGCCCCTCCAATGGCTGAACCATGGATCATCAACGGCGATTTCAACACAATTTACGAGGTGAGAGACAAAAACAACCTAAACCTCAACAGACAAATCATGGACAGGTTTAGAGTAGCAATTGACAGGGCAGGGCTACGCGAGATAAAGTGCAAGAACAGGAAGTACAGATGGACAAACGAGCGCCAAAACCCGACAATGGTCAGTATCGACAAGGTTTTCTGCAACTGTCGGTTCTATATCCGACGTATCTCGTAGCAGGGGTCCTCAGCTAGGCGTCTTGGAGCGATGGAACATGGACACATGATTTTACCCAGGTTCGGGCTCTCAATGCTGGACTGCATTCGAGGTATCCTTTGTAGCCAAGCACCAACTCCGAACTATATCAGAGCTCCAACACCGGACTATATCCGAGCTCCAACACCGGAGAGTATCCGAGCTCCAACGCCGGGCTATATCCGAGGTGTCATAGATCACCTTGGCTCAAAAAAGTCGAAGGAGTTTAGCCGAGCTTAATGCCAGAAATGCTCTCTATGGAGCCAGCCACTGGCGCCCGAGCTTTATGCCGGACTACATAAAGGTGGTGCACCACCCCGACTGCGGGCCGATTTTTTCTCAATATTTTCGATTGGTGCCATTTATTCTCTGCTGGGATATATAGCTAGTAGCCCTCAAGGTGCCTATCGGTCTAAAACCTGAGATGCACCTAAAGGATGACATAAGACCGCTGATCTCAGTAGCCCCTGAGACTCAGGTTGATTCGCAAAATCGGCCTGAGGATCAACTCCTAGCTCGGCAGAATACTTCGGGACACAAAAAGCGGTGTGAAAAGTCCTCGAGACTCAGGTTGGGTGCGGCCAACCAACCTGATGATCATAATCTCCCCGAAAACTATATTGCACTTTAAATTTTTTTGCATTGGATTGTCAGTGCAGTAGCCCCTGAAAATTAGGTTGGGCAAAATAGCCGACCCTAGGATCGTACCTCCTCGGGAACAAGGTCAACTGTCATGTATGTTTTGACAATACCAAGGTGGAGTTCAGCAGGGAAGATGTCGAACTGTAGTTTTAGAAAAGAGTTTCACGCCGAACACCTCAACCAAGAGAATGTCCCGCTTCCTGAAAAATAGGTGAAAGATGTTATCAGCTCAAAAAAGGCCAACAAACATGCGTAAAAAACTTTACATCTAGATTGAATCAAGCTCTTTTGGTGCCAATATGAAATTGGTCTACAAATTGTACTTCCGTCGTGCTTTGACATGACACATCTGATCTCTAGACTTCAAGTGGGGTCAACCTTTGTCTTCAACCTCCCTATCCCGAAGGCGGAGTGTTTCTCAGGCCAGTTTAGCGAACTAAACACGAGCGGCTTTAGAGAGAAACCAGGCTACCCGGCTATTGATCATACACCTGAGTCGATAAAGGAGTGGTAGAAAAAGACTGCGTAGCGACTAAGAAGAAAACATCTATTATAAAACGACTCATACTAATTTAAGAGCCCCCAAGTGACTTGGGTAAAAAAATATGTATAATGATTGTATGTACCAAAGTACTTATATCATATGTGTGTTCACCCGAACTTTAAACGCGTCTTAACCGACTGTCGGCTTCTCCCTCTTCGGTCAAGGGCTGAAAAGTGTTATGTGCTCCACCTGTTGAGAATATTGACGGTGTTTCCGATAACCAGGCAATCAGGCCATTAGGCTGTAACAGACAAAGCGCGCTCAGGGAACTTATGCTACATTATTGACGAAGTGTAAGAAGCATCTTCGAAGAAAATAGTACCCCCACCGATGCCTTTCTTCGGTTTCTCATTGTTACTATGGGACTTGTGCAATAGATTTTTCGTACTCATGAGTCTCTACAAAAAAAATACACTTCCGTGATGATACATGTTTGTCACAGTAGGTCACGTTTTTTTATGCATGTACATCCATGACGATTTTATGACGGAATCAAGATAGTCATAAATGTGCTGTCGTAGAAGTGTTCCATGACATTACCAAAATTATCATCACAGAAGTGTCCACTTCCATGACGATAAATCACGCGTCACAGAAGTGCTTTCGTCAAGGGTGACCGACATGTGGCATCCACCGTAATGGAACGCCGTTAAGCTATCGGGTTCGGTTTTGGATCCGATAACCCATTAACAGCCCCGACCAATGGGGATTTTCCATGTGTAAAATCATCAATGGCTGGAGGAAACATGTGTCGGCTCACCGTTGGGACAGATGCCATCCACTCATTGGACCCAAGGCACCTATGATACGTCGACATGTGGCACGTCCCAAGAGATGCCCATTCCTGTGAAAAGGCCAGCCCGTTTGACTTGGTCAAAAGGTGGCAAGCCAGCCCACGGAAAGCCTGTTAACGGTCTATTCTCGTATAGCCCATTTACAGCTCGCTAACCCAGGGCCCGTTACAACCTCTCTGAATTAGACCCAGTACCATCATCTGGGCCGTCCAATATGATTCCAGCCCATTTTAACTTCCGGCTCATGTTTGGCCCATGACGTCTTTCGGCCCATATGAGGCCCTTTGTAACTCTTGGCCCATTAACGGCCCATGGTGAAACTGGCCCGTAATGAACAGTGTATCACTTCATACCCATTAAGGGCCCATTATTCCATTGGGCCGTTTCTAGCCTAGGTTATATTTCGGCCTTCTCAGGGCCCATTTATTCTTGGGCTCATTTCCAGCATTCGGTTACTTACAGCCCGTTATTGTCATTTTCTGCTTGTGGGCCAAATTCAGCCCGTGGTTACAATCGGCCCATTTGTGGCCCGTTAATACGTTGGGCCATTTTCATGTCAAAAAACCCATTGGGACGTTTTTATAGAGTTATCAAATACGACCTATTAACGGCCCATTATGGTCCATGAATAATACGGCCCATGATTGGTGAAATGATGAAACGCCCCGTAGAAGGCCCATGGATCGTATGGCCCGTAGAAGGCCCATGGATCGTACGGCCCGTAGAAGCCCCATGGATCCTACGGCTCGTATAGAAGGCCCATGGATCGTACGGCCCGTAGAAGCCCCATGGATCCTACGGCTCGTATAGAAGGCCCATGGATCGTACGGCCCGTAGAAGGCGCATGGATCATACGGCCTGCAGGAGGCCCATGGTTATAACAGTCTGTGTGTTGCCATGATTATTTTGGCCCACTTTCCAAAAATAGGTTATTGTGGCCACTAGAAAAACACAGAAAAAGAACTGCAGTGACTACAGGAAAACAACCAAACAAGACAATAAGGAAATAAATAAGCAAGCAATTAACGCTAGCCTATTACCGCTATTACACATATTACATCCACTGGGCATCAAAGTTCGCCACCAGTGCAAATATAGGGAATAAAGCAGCATATTACATACACTGGCTGTCAAAATTGGCCACCAGTGCAAATAAACGCGACAGCGAAACAAGAGCATAACTAAAACAACTTCAGAAGAGCTCAAGAAATGTTATCCTGGGTATCCACCATGCTGGCAATAAACTTAGCAAGCTTATTAGCTTTGTCCTGTTTGGCGCTAAAATCCTCCAACGCTTTCTGTTGCACCAGAAAGTATGCATCTGAATGCTCCAGGGACTTCCGCAGTCCTTCCACTTCTTGTCGCAGCACAGCCGATCGATGTCTTTCAGCTTGTAGTTGAGACTCTAAAAACCAAACTGATTCAGACAGTGAGTTTGAATAGCTTGTCCAAGCGGTATTGGCCAGTAACTCGAACACTAAACCAAGACAGGACTTTGGGGTTGTCTCACTGTCTTCAAGATAGTCTTCCTTAGCTGTTTTATCAGCTTTGTTGGAGACCAACAAGGATGTGTCACTATCCTGAACCTTATCTGCATTACTTCCTTTACCATTGCTTAATAAGGCACTCTTCCCCAATATTCTGTCAGCATTGTAAAAGAAGAAACAAGCAGACACATAACAGGTTTAGCATGTACTAGTATATGAAACTCATTTCGGTGAACCAGTTTATTAGTAAGGTGGACAGGATTAAACTACCAAGTCTTGTATTGCCAAGTACTAGTACATAATAAAAGCATCAAACAAAAATATATCGATGTCCTATGGTCACTGCATTGTCTTCCCAAATCAAAATAGAGACACGGTTCAAATCATATCAGTTCAAGGAAAAGCAGCAGTGAAAGAATACAAAGCATGGGAAACTACACGGCACAACAAGATTTGAGATGGGTACCACGGGTCTACATGTGCAACAACACTATTGGCTCTGTTGTGATGCTAGGAATGTGCATGATATGAGAAGTCAACTGTATACACAATTGAAATTGATATCAACAGAGCTATTGATAAGAGCAAACCTGTTAAAGAAACACGCGTGGACATACCTGTTGTGCCATTGGAGTTTCGATTGGATCCTTCAATTTTAAAATAAGTTTGTATGAGTAAATACAGTGATACAAGAGCAAAGCAGTATGCACAATAGCAATCATAGTTAAAAAAAGGCGCGCCTAAGCGAGCGCTTAAGCGTGCCTAGGCTCTAGGTGTTGGCAAAATGCATTGCGCATAACTATGCTTAATCTGTGCATAACTGCGCATAAGCATGCGCTTTGGTCAGTAAAGCGCAAGGAGGTGGCAAAACGCACAATTAACGCCTAGTGCTTTTTTGAACTATGATAGCAATGGAATCTTAAATTAGAATAGTTGTTCTTCAGGTTTAGGAACTTGTTCTACATGAACAAAGTACAATAAGACGCAAGAATATAGTACCTAAAATAGAAAATGAGCTCATAGACCTTACCACATTCTTGGTTCGGGACCAGTACAGAACAAGGCGTTCCCGGTCATCGTCCAGTAGATGTGTCTCAGGAGAACATAAGGGAATTTGATGAGTTTCTTTGCCGGTGAAATATATTTTCTTTAGGTAATTCTGATACTGCCACCAAGCATTCTTGAAGATAGCAGAGGTATTAGCACATGTTACCTCATCTTGAGTTTCCAAATCGGTCCTTCTCTATAGAGAACGATGGGAAAATTTGTTGTATTATAACCATCATGGAGGTAGGATGTATGGGACAAAGCAAAGTAATTGCCATGAATAACATTACTTACACATAACTCCTGGACAAACACCTGTAATTGGCATTTTCCTTCATCTTCAGTATAATATTTCCAAGATGGGAAGATACGCACATACGATTTAACAAATCAAATGGGATAGATGCTAAACTATGACTAGCTGGTTGTGCTTCCTCCACGGGAATATGCGTACTAACTGGTGGAGTTGGGTTCGTCGTGGTAGTACTGGCCCTTTGGGCACTGGAGCTGCCTTACTAAGTGCTCTTGTTTGGGAGCTCTATGGTGGAGATGGTGCTGTGTCAACAGGATCTGGGTTACTATCTGCTGGGGTTGGGGTTAGATTGGGTGAAGCTGGTTCTCTGTCCATCGCAGTAGGGGTACAATCTGCGAGAGTTTGGGTTATGTGTGGTAGGGCTGGTTCTCGTGCATGTACAACCGGGGTTCTATCTCCACCAAGAGGTAGCACTATTTTATTTGAAGACCATGTTTTTAGTCCGCTAGATACTGGCATCACCCGCTCCAATTCAAATGGATGATAAACAGGAAACATAGTTGAATGTACAGACATTGTATGAGAGACAGATGCAATAGATAGTTTGGAAAAAAGAGGGCATGAAATAGTTGGCATGTACTCCCTCCGTTCAGAATTACTTGTCGCAGAAATGGATGTATCTAGATGTATTTTAGTTCTAGATACATCCATATCCGAGACAAGTAATTCCGAACGGAGGGAGTATATTGTTTAACTAAAATGGATAGCATAACATAATTTCACATATATGATGTCTATCTAAACTGGATAGCATAGCATAACATAATTCAAAGATATGATGAATAACTAAAAAGGATCGCATGACATAATTCACCTACACATTATCTAAGTAATCAGGATCGCATCATTTAATTCACATATGTGATTTATATGCTAAACACAGGGCATTCGATATGATGTCTGAACTAAGAACATGGTGTTGAATATTGTGTATATGATGTCTAAACTATGCAATGCAAGACACCATATGCATGATACGAGAAGTATAACCGTGCCAAGTTAGAGCATACACCTCGGTGGGGGAATATGACCATTCATCTGTCTCTGAATCCATCTCCGAGGAGCTATCGGGACCCAACAAGCGATCTACTTCGGCAGGTAGCACTGTCTGCTCTAAAGGCCTTGATTTCACTCCAGATTTTTCAATCTCCCACCCAAATGGCTGATTCACAGGAAGAGTAGTTTAATGTACAAACATTGTCGACAAATGGAAATGTAATGAAGAAAAGGATGGGCAAGATATCATTCAAATATATGATGCCTGGTTAAACATGGCATTGCACATTTCAGATATATTATGGCTGGCTAAAAGACATGAGACTGCATAATTCCCATATATGATATAGAAACTAAACAGGTGGCATTACAGAACATGTCTAAACTAAGCAGATGACATATATGATGTCAAAGTAGGCACTGCAAGGCAACATATGCATGATATGACTAACATCATCATGCCAAGGTAGAGCAAACACCTTGGGGGTAAATAGGAGTGGTCAGCGGCGTCTGAATCCGCCTCAGAATAGATATCTTCCTCTGGATTACAATCTGGAGAGGGGTGGGGAGGGTTTGCCATTGAACCCACCATGGAGCGATGTCTGCATGACATTGTATTGCCGTGCAAAACTCTTCTCTTTTTCTCTACATGTTCAGCGTGACTGTGTACAATATCTGACATGCATACGAAAAAATATGGTGAGATTATGTAAGGAGAGCATGCAGAAATTTAGAGTGATGGTAACAACCAGTGGATGGATCCAAAAGTAATGATAGCAGGCTGATGGTTGCTTTAATTTAATAAAAAGACAGATGATGATTGCTTTACTATTTGTTTCCCACCCAAGATGAACAACATAGGCATACCCTAGGTGAACCAGACATTAGACAGAGATACTATTCATTGCTTCTTCGATATGTGCCCCACAACTAATTTAGAACTCAAGTTTGAACATTAATTTGGACCTGACTTGGAGTCCAACAGGTGAACCGGGCGTCAAGGCTGAAGCAGCACAAGACAGACATCATCAATCTCAAGTGAGATTCTAATAGCATCTCTAATAGATGATGTAAAATATATGTAAAATTTACATCACCAAAAACCACCTGGCTACAATAGATGAGGTAAAAACTGTTGACTCTGAACTTAACTATCAAAACTGAAATTTACTGTGGAATCTGAATGTTACTGTCGAAACTGAACGCAATGGTATCAGAGAGGCACTTGACATGTAGTTTAGGGAGGGCCTGTAGTTCATCTTCGACCTGCACCACCCTGAGCCGCCAGCCCCAGCGCCGCCTCGCCGCCCCGAAACAACTCCCCACCGCTGGTCCGCCGCCGCCCCGGCCAGCCCTCTAGGCACCCCGCGCCCACCCTGAACCCTAAGATAGATAGCGGGGTACCTCTCCGACGAGCCCCCGTCCCCGCTGCGGGTGGTTTTTCCGTAACTCCGGCGAGGCACCCACCCCTTGAAAATCGACTGACCCAAAAGTCGATTCAGTCGACTGAACTGTAGCTAAATCGGAGTAGAGCAGCAACACGAGCAAGGGGGAGCAGCAGCAGTAGCGCCAGCCAGTGAGCGAGAGCCGGAGTAGCAGCAGCTGGGCGAGCGAGCGATCGAGCAAGAGCCAGAGCAGCAGCAGATTCGGCTGGTATGGACACCGCCGCCGAAGGGGCCTCGCAGTGGGGGAGAGCCGCCGTGGAGATGTCGCCCGCGGTGCCAGCTTCAATATAGCCGCTCCATGGGGGTACGGGATGGAGCACCGTCGGTGCCGGGAGGTCGAGTTAAGGAGAAGGTGCCATGCGATGAGTGTACAACCTCTTTGGTGGCGCTGAGTAGGCCTCAGCTTCGTCCGAGGAGTCGGTGAGGATGCTGCGATTCCGGTGGAGCAGGTTAAGGCGGCGCTGTGGGGATGGAGTAGCCGTGATAGACGAGGCGATCGTTGGAGCAGCTCCTTGGAGGTGGAGGACGGGGCGGTTGAACCCACGGGACGATGAGATGGGCGACGGATCCTCATCCAGGGAGGTGGACGAGGGACGTCGAGCTATTGCGGTGGACGATGTCGTCGGGGAAGAGGCTCCGGCTGGGCAGCGATGAGGTGGTGGACGGAGGAGGGCGGGGTTTCACGACTGGAGCGGAGAGGCTATGGCGGCCTGGGATTTTGAATGGCAAAAAGGAGGTGATGGGAGGGTGTGAAACATGACTTAGGGACGCGCTTGTCCCAAATGTAGGGTGTGTTACAAAAGTACCCCCCACTGATTTGAACTAGCGGTCCTTTCGGCTCAAGGTTAGAAGGGGGATTTCGCGTCTTGGGATTTGGCAGCTGGAGGCAGTTTTCGCGCGCGTTGTAATTTCCGGATAGCAAGGCGCGGGTTGTGAAGGCGCAAGTTTTGGGAGCATGATATCTTAATTTTTGGGATATAACAAGGCGCAGGTTGAATTTTAGGGACAAGCCTAACGTGTAATATTGTACTTGTACGTACCAAATCAATTCGCACTTCCCTCAACCAAAAATAAAACGAAAAAATAAAACTATTCACACCACACAAAGAGAGAGTCTTGCCCCATTTTACTATAAAAATGCTATTCAAAGCTACTCCCTCCTTCCATGTATATAGGGCCTAATGCGGTTTTCGATGCTAACTTTGACCAAATATTAGAGCAATAATATATGACATGCAACTTACACAAAGCACACCGTTAAATTAGTCTCTGAAAGGTTCTTTCAATGATATAATTTTCACATTGTGCATGTCATGTACTATTAATGTTGTCAATAGTCAAAGGCGGTCTTAAAAAACGCATTACGCCCTATATTGATGGAAGGAGGACGGATTATGAATCCATGTTATGTCCAATTAAATTTTTTCGCTTGTTGTATGATGCATGTAACCTACTCATACCAACATTTTAGTGCATTCCAAATGTCTATACTACCGCTGTAATTCAAACTGAATTTGAATTCGTTTCTCTATTTCAATAAGAATCTACAATCATGATTGTTGCCAACTTCAACCATCATTCGTGTATTACCTTAATAACACACCACATGATTACTATAGACATAGATATGAACTATGTGTACTACATGAACTCGAATTCTATTTTTTGAATACACTCAATGTTGATTCCAAATAATAGTACATTTGATGTACTAACTATATATTCATAATCTAAACCATGTTCCATACGTACACCGTGTTTATCACACATAGTATAGTGCCCCGCCCCCTACATTATGATAAGTATTTAGACCTGAGCTGCAAAAGCCACCCATTAGCCCAAATTATCATCAATGTTCTATATATTATACGTAGTACTAGCAAGGTGACCATGCGTTCCACAGAACATCAACATGATCAAGGGGAGGCCTAATTTGCAAATATGGAGAGGAGTGTGGGTATCTATTTTCAAAATTACCATAGTTTCCTTCCTATCCGTCAGATATAAATCGGACGGCCTATATTGTAGGATGGCAGGCACACCATCATCAACAACTCCATTTTTATAAGAGTAGAGATAAAATATATTATATGTAGTATAACATGTTCATAACCACACCATGTGTATCACTGTTATATATATTCACACATGTGTCGGTTTAAAACACTATGATAAATTCTTCAAATATTCGAATTCTCTTTTTATAATGAAGAATGATCTCTATTTGTCTTTTACACCCACACAATCCTCTTATCTTTGTAGCTAGCACTAACTTTCTCTCATGCATGCACACGCCCACATCCCTCTCACCCTCCCTCAGCATTCTCTAGATCCATCACGCAAATTCGTATTTTCACTTTAGGTCGTTCACCCACGGTGTGTGTAGGCCCAGCTCCTTATTTACGGCACACATCGATCGTCATGCCTCTCTAGCCAGGTGTGCCTAGCACAAACACAAGCTTCCCCTCTTCTCTTATCACCGTCCATGCCTCACTCCCACCACTCTTTTCATCGATCTCGTACTCGCACACTCCTTCCGCCTCTATATAGTATGACTCTCACACCACCTCCTAGATGCATCCCTCTCTCTCTATCCTTCACCTCGTGCCTCATTTGCTTCTAACACACACATGCATGTATACCGATCGATATCCCAAAATATACCTAGGTCGACTTTAACTATCCCCCCCCCATCGATCGATGTACCTCACAAGTTATGTCTCTCCTTTCTCTGACAAAGGACGATTGATCTTCCTATGTAGTTACGTCTGCTTACCATAGCCATATCATCCCCCCTCATCATTCGTGCATGCCTCCTGACCCTTCTCTCACACGCACGTGCACAGACAGGCAGCCATCCCCTCTCTTATTGATATTACAGGTGTGCCCTCTGGTTGTCTAGCAAGCCTATCCCACCATTTGTTAGAAGCAACTCCACTACCACCCCCTCCTACACTCTAGCTCTGTCTCTCTCCCAACCTTATTCCTCTCCTACACATATGCATGGATGCCGATCGATCTCCCTTAATACATGAGGTAGGCCTCTCTCCTCCTCCACACATATACCAGCCATTGTACCTCTATAGCTAATTAGGCCTCCCCCCCCCACCATACACCGATAGTCGAGCGCTATAGGTAGGTATCCATGCCACAGAGACAAACTGCACATGTCCCCTCTCATGTTCTAGTAGGCCATCCGCTCTATATCTTTGACGTGGGCACACACAAATTCGATGGCACTCTTTATCGATCGCGCGCGCACACGCACAAACATCATCCCTCTCTTTGATTCTATGGACACCTCAAGCCGATGATACCTCCACTCTCTTCTCGTGGATCGCCCCCTCTATATATATTATATATCCAGGACTCTATTTCACACACATTGCATATGTTACATTTTTTGATTGACCCCCCCCCCCAAAAAAACTCTCACGAACCCACACACTATATCTCTCTATGTTTGTATCTCTCTCACACAACCCCACGTAGGTGGTGTACGTATACAAGAAGAGAATAGGTGCACCATGCACGTACTCACGCTTCGTGCCCAGCCACACCCGCGCGGGTACACGGTGGAGCTCATTTCTGTACGAAATGGCAGCCCACGTGCTAATTTGAACGCTTGTAGCGGTTGTTTACCTCGCAGGTCGTGTACCACGCGTGCACGAAACAAAGTTCGACTTGATGTGTTGGCGCGTTACTTTTAAATAAAGTTATATCGCTCAATGGCACGTACATAGAATATAAAATGATTTTTATGGAGAAAAAGGTAGTCTCTCCACTATATATAATGGAGCCTGCCTGCCTGGTTTGTCTCTCTTCTGAGTATCTCAAACAAGGCTGTGGTGGCCTCTCTCTCTCTCTCTCTCTCACCATTGGTCACTGATCCGGCTGCATCCCGTCCGCCCGAGGAAAGGTAGGACGTGCATCATTTCTCCGTTCGTCGGCGCCGAGGCAGCACGTCTCGATCTGTGGTACGCGCCGTTCTCTCTGACCAAGCTCTGGCGCGGTAGGGCCTATGCCACTTGCTCGCTGCCGCAGTATGGGCAGATTCCGCCCGTCGCCGCTCACCTAGTTACATCCTGATGACCTCCATGTATCCCATCCGGCCTTGCTCCACTGCCCGTCTTCCCACATCGCTGCATGTGGATCTTCCATAGTTCTTTTCCCAAAACGTAGCTCGTCCGGCGTACTTTCCATATTGCAATCTAATCCTCACATCGTTTTAGACAAACACAACCGTGTTGTTATCTTCCCTTAGGACAAGGAATATGCTTCTTTTTTGTTGTCGCATGTGTCATCAACTGTTATTGGCCAGTAATTGTTTCCTTTCTACCTCTTTTTTGCAAACAGGGCTAACCATTTCACCTCGTTGCTATTATGACCTTTTGGTGAACTACACAAATCACTTTTTTCTTAAGAGTGTTTTGTGCAGTTGTACTAAAATGTCACATGGGCAACATCTCTACATTTCAGTGTGACTTCACAAAGGGAGATTGGTTTTGCTCTATCCTCCTCATCCAACTCCGAGCCTAATCTTCTCCAACTAGTTAGTCTTAAGAGAGACTGCAAAGGTGATCGGCTTCTATTTGTGTGTTATTGTTTCATCAGCAGTCCTCTATTATCATAATCACACTTAATATCTTCGGAATAGGGATGCTCAGTTTGATTTTAGTGGAACTACACAAAATGACCGGAATGTTGCATGCTCCAGACAGCTACTTTTTTCCCAACATGCCTTGTTGATTTAGAGAGAGCTGGGGGGATGTTGCTGCCAATGAAAGCATGGATCAATTTTAATTTAACACCTTCTCACAACTTTGTCTTCAGTTGTGATGTAAATATAAGCTCTGATCTGCTAATAATTGAGATGCATTAGCAAGGAAGTTAGTTTTCTATTGTTTCCGAAAGAGCAATGATGGCAAGACACACGAAACAAAAGCTGAAAGCTCATACCATTGTACAATTTCATGTCGCTGGAAAATTATTTGTATAGTACGTCAATTATGTAAACAAATGATGGAAGCTTGATAGCATTGCCAGAAGCCTCTTCGGCATCCGGGTCCATGTGCCATGCATAAAATTATACTCCTTCGTTCCTAAATATTTGTCTTTTTACAAATTTCAAATGGGCATATTTTAGAGTGTAGATTCACTCATTTTGCTTCGTATTTGTACTCCCCCCATTCCTAAATATTTGTCTTTCTAGAGATTTCAACAAGTGACTACATACAGAGAAAAATGAGTGAATCTACGCTCTAAAATATGTCTATATACATCCGTACGTAGTAGTCCATTTGAATCTCTAAAAAGACAAATATTTGAGTAGTCACTAGTTGAAATTTCTAGAAAGACAAATAATCCGGAGTATATTTAAGAACCGAGGGGGTAGTGCACAGCCGCATGGGAGACACAACCTGGTCGTTGCGCCGCATTAATAGTGAGTAATGAACAGTCAAATAATAAGGTGGTGTTTGGTTCAGAAGTCCTAGGACTTTTTCTAGTCCCAGGGACTAATCAAAAAAGACTATCCAGTAGAGTCTTTTTCTAGTCTCTATAGAAAAAGTCCCTCCTGTTTGGTTTCTAGGGACTTTTTAGGGACTTTTTCTAGTCTCTGGGACTAAAAAGTCCCTGAACCAAACACCCCCTAAGCCCCACCTTTCCCACTGTAAGTTGCTCGGAAGAAGCAACCATCAATACGCTCTTCTTTGAATCCGCTCATACTACTCCATCTGTCACTGTCTATAGAGCGCGGTTCAGAAAAAGAAAAAATCTCTGGGACCAAGGCGACTAGCGATCGGCCTGAAAAATAGCATTGGTAGTTATAGCACGGCGTCTATTACTAGAGGAAATAATGCGTACACACATGCATGCAGTGCTTCCACCCCGGGTACACACATGCATGCACTTACTCCACTCCGTAGTACATCGAGAGAAAATTGTGGACTTGATTGCGGTTACCATGCCTGAATTAATTGAGCATTAAACCAAACGCGTCTAAAGTCTCTCTGGTGGTGGAAATGCATTGAGGCAAATGCATCATAATGAAGCGCGCCATGTAAACTGTGATGGAGGGAGGAGTAGTATGAAGGTGCAAAACAAAGTACGCGTATGGCCAGTCGGTCAACGCACCTCCTCTTGGCATATCACAGACATGTGGGACCAGAGTGTGATCAAACCGATCTCAATTGACGGCAAAATGGCCAACCTGCCGTTCCTTGGGAGAGACGAGGAGCGAGAACACACAGACGAGCTCACACGGAGGCCAAGATATATTTGAGCATGGTTGATCGATATCATCATTACATGTTGGGTTTCCGTTTTCCGCCCTTCTCCGGAATAAATGTGTACTTTATCAAAGATTAAAAAAATAAGAGTACAGACACTCCACCATGCGGTTCTAGTAGTAGTAGTACTCATACTACTAAACCTTGCGCTTGGCTCTTCGCCTCTTCGTCAAGTCGAACAATGATGGTACTCCGCATGCTCGGTACTACAGTGTATACCTCTGGCAACCTGACACCGAATGAACTGATGCATGTACACCACCTAGGCGAGGGTAGATTGCATTAGTCAAAATGTGTAAGCGAGCTTCACCTTGTCCTGCAAGCTTCTCCTTGTTCTGCGATTTGACAGGACACACCAAAAAGTAGTGCTAGTCCATACTCCCTCCTTTCCGGTTAATATGGCTTAATCTTTTTTGCGGGTAAATGAGAGAGCTTTATTCATATATAAGCATTCTTAGGATGATCAGCCAAGACACTGGTCACTAGGAACCGAGGTACCCCGCAAAAAAAGAAGTAGGAAGCGAGGTGTTTCATCAAGCCAGCTCTCGGCCACATTCAAAGTGCAGCAAGCACGGTTCGCACAAAGATGGGCCGCAAGGTTTGTTGACCTGTTTACATGCTGAATAACAAAAAAAGACAAAATATTACCGAGCGCTACTATTTTTAACAGGATATGAGCCAGAATTAAGCGAGAATTGTGGCGAGTGTTCCATGCAATCAACTTCCATTATCACATGCGAGAACCCTCAAAGAGAACCAAATGTGTTGAAGATTGCTTTATCACATTTTAAAAATATAATAAGAGTGTAGACGCTCCTCCATCCGGTTCCTACTACTAGTATAGTACATACCTCTATAGACTATAGTAGTAGTACTAGTACTAGTAAACTTTGCGCTTGGCTGTTCGCCTCTTCGGGGAAGTCAAACAATAGTAGTACTAGTATAGTGTATGCTTCTGGCAATTTGACACCGAATTAACTATTGCACATCCACCGCCTGAGCGAGGGAGAGCTTGCATTAGTCAAAAGTTTCTCCTTGTCCTGCGAGCCACCGTGCGCAAGCTTCTCCCGTCCTACAAGCTTCTCCTCGTTTGACAAGTTGACGGGACACAACAAAGTAATGCTAGTCCATACTGCCTCCTCTTCGGTTAATATGGCTTAATTTCAAACGAGATAAATACACTGTATGTCACTATATATTTGTAAAAATACGGTCAGTGGACTTCATAATATGCTCATTGCGCTCAATATATACATTTTCTGGTGTTTATACGGTCACTAGGTCACCCTGGCTGAGTATGTGTGTGCATGCACATGTAGGTTGAGCACTTGAGCATGACCGTGTGATTGGACATCCATCGCACATCCATCGTGTGCTCGGACATGCATGCATTAGGGCGTCGCGCGCATTTTTGTGTCCATGTGTACGTGTGACTGTTGCATACACGTAGGGGGAGTACATGTAGGGGACACTAAAGGAGCAGTCAAATCACACAGTAAGTTAGTCGGAAGAAGCAACCATCATTTCACTCTTCAATGACACCTACGCAATATAAAATGGTTGATATGGAGAGAAAAAACCCACTATATATACACTAGTAGGAGCCTAAGCTACAAGCCTGATTGCTTGGGTTGCTCTATTCACAAGCATAGAACGACGGTGGCTACACCGCTGGTCACATATCCGGCCTGATCCCGCAACTGGGGGAAGGGAACAATGTTCTGCGTAGACGCGGTCGACATCGGCGAGGGAGAGAATTCACAGTCGGTGCGTCCCAATCGGGGGTCACCGCGGTACGTGCCGATGCCACGTCCCAACCGCCCTTCTAGCTACAGCCTGACGTCCCAGGTAGTCCATCTTCCTTTTGGAGCCGGCTTGCTCCACTGCCTCAGCTCCCCACATAGCTCCATCTCCATGTCGATCTTTCTTCACTTCTACCGGCTTCTACTTGTGATGAGTTTATGTCCCATGAACTAGTGCCAGTACTATTATTCTAATCACACTTGTTCAATATCTTTGCCATCAGGGATGCTCAGCTCGATTTTAGTGGAACTGCACAAAAGCATCGTATGATCCAAGGGTGCCAGCCGTCTTTCCTTCGACGGGTTCTACCTGGCCAGGAAATTAAATCCTGTTTAGGGTTTAGGGTTTAAGTCGTAGTGACCCCATCAGTAGTTTTTGTTTCGTACACGCTCTCACAACTTTCCTGAGAAAAAATGGAAAGGGAGAGAAACCAACATTTCGTTTCGGTGGATCACGCCATCGAGAAAAACCAACGTTTAAATCACGAAAATTCTAAACTCACGCGCTTTTACATGGATCTTTTACGGGGTCATTCACAACTAATCTTCTCTCCCCCCCTGATTTTAAGTGGGAGTGGGCCCCCTACCTTATTTCTATCCATTGAAAACCTTCCAGCTAAACCACCCCGTGAATCCCGTAAAAACTTGTCCGTGCGTGTAGCATTGCTCTTTAAATCACGTCTATCGCGTTCGTGTCTCACCCTCCTCCACGGCTCGACCCCACACGGTCGCTCGGCATGCCACTCACCGCAAACCAAGTATACGATAACTTTCCCGCCTGCTTGTCAATGGATTGCGCCATGGAGTACTAGTACTACTGGAAGAGATTGACGAGTTGGGGGACAACAGCTAGCTGTAGCACAGACTCCCAAGAACTTTTTACATGCATGTTGTGGCCGGCTATTGCGACCTTTGAACGCGGAGCAGTCGCGTGCACCAGGAAGCGGCGCGAGCGATGCTCTCTCGGTTGGGGCACCACTTCAATGTCGGCGCCAGTGGGAGGTCGCGTCCGCTCTGGTCGGGCATGAATGCGGCACTGACCGTTTCGGGCGGGAAGCACGTGCGGGTGATGAAGAGGGTTCGGGTTGGTCAGGAGCGGCCGTGCTAGCGGTCCGGACGCCCGCAAACAAGAGATGTTGTACGTTAATATTGCCGCGTATATAATTAATAATGTAAATAATGTGCCAGTTGGACAAATATGATTGGAGATGGAGATGGAAATGGAATTTTACATAAACACGGATATGCATGTCTATGTCTATCTGTGTGTGCGCGACGACTCTCGCGACCTGGAAGCGGGGGCGTGTTTTTGATCGAGTTTTCTTTCTTGGTACGTTAAAACATTGTCCGCCAGTTTTCATTTCTTTTTTCCAGGAACGCGCGCATTCTATTTAAAACCACTCCTATGGAGAGAATTTTTTTACTCCATTATAGCTCTTGTTTGATAGAGTTTCTCGTGTCTCGCTCTCTCATCCTCTCCATATCAAAACAAGATGACAGTGCCCACACTATCTCTCTCCTCACCGGTGGTCACAGATCCGGCTGAATCCCGTCCGCCGAGGGAGGTGAGGAGGTGCAGCGTTGACGTTGTCGCCGTCGGCGATGGAGGAAGCCAATGCGCACCGTCCTCTCGGAGCCGGCGCTGGCGCAGACGAAGATCCTCCACGCCCTTGTTCGCTGTCGTTGTGTGGGCAGATCCCGCTCGCCCACCAAAGCGACATCTCGCCCACCTGAGGTATAACTTCTTGTATTGGTCCAGCTCCCCAGGTCGCTGCATGCGGGTTTTCTTCTATGCGACTACTCCCCAGGTCCCCATGTATAGTAGCTAGGGTTCTTCGGCTGGTCCAACATCACCTACTATTATAGAGGAAATGCCACTCGAAAAGTTGTCCTGAGTTATGCCTCGGTGGAGGTATACATGTTGTTTCGATAAAAAGTACATGGTGGTTGTGCGGTCATTGTCCGTATGCTCCTATTGCTGCTGCTAATCTAATAGTATGACTGGTTAAATGAAGAAATGTTTTTTCTCGGGTATCCTGGTTTAGTTCCCATCAAGATAATCATGATGCTTCTATTCGTTGGTGTACTTTTCATAATTCTTATTGAAAATTGAGATGACGTTGTTAATCTTGTAAAACAAAGTAAAAACACTATATCCCTTTTTATATTTTTGGAAACAGTGATGTGTATCTCCATACCCGGGCATGTCTTCCTCAATTTTAGTGGAACTACAAAATTGGATGGCCATTGTTGTTTCGCCTCACTGTCCTCTGCCACATTGTTCTTCCTTCCTCGAGCTTGATTACTGAGAAGAAACAAACCACAATGAGGATTTGTCAAACTTCATAGTGTCGGCGTTTTGGGAACGGGGGTCCCCAGACTTGCCTGCTTGCGGCCTGCGGCGTGGCTCAAAGGGGGGCCCAGCACGGCCCATCTTCATCAACACAGACCCAAGACCCTCGCAAGGGGCCAAGCCTCGCGGGGCGGACGACACAGAGCTTCCTCAGGCACGGCCTCATCAGGCTGGTTCGCGAGGAGGCGGAGAGATAAAGGCGGGGTGCCTCATGAGGTGCCCGTGATGCAAGCCATGACGACCAAAGGCGCCAGGCGGGTGCCAGCCCGCGCAGTGTCCTCCTTTCCTCTTTGGTGCAAAGGGAGCAAGCGCAGCCACGGAGTACCGAGGAATCAGGCAAAGGATGCCATTTCGGTGCAACAAGACCAAGACCAGGATGACTGCAAGACGGAGGTCATTGTGGAGCCCAAGACGGCGTCACCACCAGAGCTTTGTGCAGGCGAAGACTACTTTTGTCAGGAAAGCTGGTACTAGTTGTCCCCCTTCAAATTAGCCTACCATTGTTGGTTCCCTTCCCGCTCGATATTTGGGAAGAGGACTAGGGCCTCTATTAATAGGACCAGCCCCCCACAGGAGAGGGAGGAGGAGAATCGCCATCAACAATCAGAGAGAGAGAGAAGGGTGACTGAACTCCTCCCAGCAGTTCATCGCCCCAGCCAAGAACAGACCCTCGCCGAGGCTGTTCTTCCTTGTATTGTTCCTCATCATCAGCCCAAGAGGCAATCCACCACACCACACACTGGAGTAGGGTATTACACCACAACGGTGGGCCGAACCAGTATAAACCTTGTGTCTCTTGTGTTGTTCTTCCCATAGCTTAGATCTTAGCGAGGCAGAGGGGTGCAGGTAGGTAGGAGGAGAAATCTCCGCGCGCACCCTAGTGTTCGAACCTCAAGGGTCTGCCAGAACCCGAAATCCGACATTTGGCGTGCCAGGTACGGGTGCACCGAAATTCGTCTTTCACCACCCCGTTCTCCTCCGACCATCGCGCCCATGTCTGATGCTCGTCGGGCCCGCGCCGAGCGCCGGGCCGCTCTCGCTTCCCGCGTCGCCCAGACGGCTCCTGTCGGCGGGCGTCCTCGCCGTTTCCCGTCACCTGCCGTCAACGCCGCCACCGGCCCGGTGGGGGACGAGCAGCAAGCATCGTCTCAGCATCCGTCCGTGCGGCAAGACGGACACACCGCTACTCCCTTGCTCATCCCAGCTGGTTCTTCGTCCTACGCGCTCCGCGCACCCATGGAGGATCGAGCTGCGCTCATCGCGGCAAACGAGCTCCTGCGCTACCGTCCCGTCGACGGCGTCTACGAAGAATGGCTCGACCGCGTCGCCGAGCTCGTCCGCGCCGCAGGGGGCTCTCCTGCGCCGTCCGTTCCGCTGCACCGCACCCCGCCCCGCGCGGGCGACGAGGCTCCGGCGGCGCCTCGACCGCCTCCTCCTCAAGAAGGCGCCATGGCGCCAAGGCGCGTGGCCCCTGGGCGGAACCCGCTCTTTCAGGTGCCATCGCGGCAAGAGCATAGCTGCCAAGAAGTCCCTCGCCCGCAAGAAGCTGCCCGGGCGCTCCCTGCTCTAGCACGTCGCGACCATGCTCCTGCTCCAGCACGTCAAGATCCCACGCTGCTCCCAGCTGCAATGCGTGGGGACACGCAAGACCAAGCTCTCCGTCACCCAAGGCCTCCCGTGGCCACAGCAGGCTGCCGTGCCTTCACCACCGAGCTACGCAGCATCGCGTGGCCCGGCAAGTTCAAGCCAGACCTGCCTCCTCACTACGACGGCATGGCTGACCCTGCGGAGTTCCTTAAGCTCTACGAGCTGGGCATCGAAGCTGCCAACAGAGACAAGAAGGTCATGGCGAACTGGTTCCCCATGGCGCTCAAGGACGGGGCCCGCACCTGGCTCCTGAACCTGGCTCCAGGCACGATCTCCTCCTGGGACGAGATGCGCACCCGCTTCATCGCCAACTTCCAAGGTACTCGTGACCGGCCACCCACCGTGAGCGACATGCGCCGCATCAAGCAACAACCCAGGGAGACCCTACAGAAGTACATCCAACGCTTCAACAACGCACGCCTCAAGATTCCCAAGGTGACTGAGGAGGCCATCATCTCAACCTTCTCCGACGGCGTGCGCGATGTCAAGATGAAGGAGGAGCTGGCGATGCATGAAGACCTGTGCACTTCCTTGGAGCTGTTCAACTTGGCAACCAAGTGCGCTAGGGCTGAGGAAGGGCGTCTCTCCCTCCTCGAGCTGCCTGCCGCAGACCCAGAAGAGAAGAAGCCCAAGGCCAAGGATGTGAAGCGCAAGGGGGCTGCCGTGCTCGCGGCAGAGCCAGACACCAAGCGGGGCAGAGATCGACCCGAACCTTCCAAGGGCAGTCGGTACTGTGTGTACCACGACCTCCACACCCACAACACCAACAAATTTCAAGAGCCCCGAGCCGTGCGAGAACGAAGGATCGGTCGTCGCCCCGACTGCGGTGACCGGGGCTACGGTCGAGGAGGAGGAAGGAACGCAGGACGCTTGGAAGACCGTGGCCCGCGCCAAGGGTGGCGCGATCAACCTCGCGAGGATCGCTGGCAAGACCCGCCTCGCGAGGGAGACTGGAGGGATCAGCCTCGCGAGGATTGCCCGCAAGGCAACGCAGGCCTCCCTCCGCTGCCGCCGCAGCCAAGGAGAAACGAGGACCGCCACCAGGACGAGGGGGCTGGGGGCTTCCAGGAGCCACGCGTGATCGCCTGCATCCTAGGCGGGGCTCAAGCCCCGGCCTCTCAATGCATCTGCAGGCAGTTCGCCCGCGAAGTGAATGCAGCCCTCCCCAAGCTCGAAGCCGCGCGCCCTCTCAGGTGGTCGGCATGCGCCATCACGTTCAGCTCAGCAGATCAGCTCAAGTGTGCAGCTACAGCCGGAGTCCTCCCGATGCTTTGTTCCCCAATCATCAGCAATGTGGTGGTCACCAGGACCCTCATCGATGGCAGGGCAGGGCTCAACGTCCTGTCCGTGGAAACATTCAACAATCTCCAAGTGCCCTACAGCCAGCTTCAGCCAACCAAGCCCTTCTCCGGAATCACCGACGGCTCCACGATCCCGATTGGGCAGGTCTGCCTCCCTGTCACCTTCGGGGCACGTGATAACTACCGTACAACGCCGTCGCTCACATTCGCCTGCCGTACAACGCCATCCTTGGGTACCCGGAGCTGGCCAAGTTCATGGCCATAACTCACCACGGCTACAACGTCCTCAAGATGCCAGGAAGTGGCGGAGTCATCACGGTGCCCTGTGAAGAGAAGGACGCGGTGTGTTCCCTGGAACAAGCCTTTCAGGCCGCGTCACTGGAAGACCCGGATCGCGGAAGCAGGAGGCTTCCCGAGACCGCCCCCAAGAAGAAGAAGACATTGTCCGGCCCGGCCCCTCAGGAGGCAGGCCCCTCTGGGCCCATGCCTGCCCAGGGGGAACCTCCTTCCATCACATAGGAAAGCGCGCCCAGCGCCCTCCTTGGGCAGGGCTCGGGGGCTCTCCCCTGGAGGGCCACCGACCTGGCTAGGGTCACGAGGGAGGCGCTTGGGCACCACATGGAGGCGTGTTTCGAAGCACGTTTCCCCCAAGAAGGAGTAAGGCAAGGAGAGCCAGACCCTCAGGAGTTCGTCAGCAAGGCCATTCAGGAGCTACAGGAGTCAAGAGTCATGAAAGGCGGCCGCCGCCTACCAGCAGTGGCTCCCCATCCAGGCGAGGATGGTGGGCTGCGCGTCTGCATTGACATACCAGGGCTCAACCGAGTCGCCTCTCTGGAGCGCCTCTGGCCCTCGCGAGTGGGGCGCTGCGGAGGTCCACCCCACAACTACGTTCACATGCCTTACGGCTTGCCGAACGCGGCTGCCACGTACCAGCGCCTCATTAGGGGCATCGTGGAGGCATAAGAGGCCAGGCGTTCCGCAGCCCTGGCGGAGATGGAGATGGTCCGCGAGGAGCCGCCAACACCTCCGGAGCCTCCCGAGGCCCCCGAGCCTGGGGGATCGTGAGGATCGGCTGCCGCAGCCCACCAAGTCTGCTACACCGACACCCCTTCGTCCTCAACGTCATCAGGTGACATCTTTCAAGTTTTCACTTCCAGCTGGGAGCGCCCCCCAGGGCTGCATTATTCCCAGGCCGCGTGGGTCCGTCCCTGCGGCGTGTATCCCTTTTATTTCATGTTGTTAGCTTACCTTGTTGGGGGCGCCCCTCGGGCTGCATGATCCCCAAGTCGCTCGGGCCAGACCCAGCGGCATGTATCTCATTTGCATTTATTTCTGGTTATGCGTTCGACCCACCATGCTTGATTATTTGATACCGGTCCACGGCACCTCTTCTTCTCCATGCCGACCACTTGCACGTTAAAGGGGGGGTACCTGAGCATCGCGACTCAGGGCTCTTATTGGCTCTCCAGCCCTCACCCTCTGGCCTTGTCCACGGCATCGCGACCTGGCATACCAGCGACGGCTGAGACAAGCTCGAGGGCCGGGACCCGAGGACGTAGAGTGCCGACATCTAACCAAATTTGCAGGGATACATCACAAGATAAGGCCTAGTGCCAGGCGCAACCCGCCTAGAGGTAGGGCCCCGTGAGTCCCGTGCTGGCTCACGGATGCACAGATACACCTCGCTAGGCCCTACCGTGCCAGCCACGTGCCAGGGCGGGGCTGTACACGCCCTGGGGGCTCCTCCCGGAGGGGGGGCCCTCCCACGTACCAGTGGAAGCACCATTCTCCACGCTGGCTGACGACACTGCGAGGGGCGGCTATGCCCGTACACATGCGGAAGCGCTATGCTCCGCGCTGGTGATAAACAACTGAGGGTGGCCCCCGGGCCGCATCAACCTCAGGGAGCCCAGAGCTCAGTGTCTAGCCTCATCGTAACGCCTCCCCTCGGGAGTGCCGCGCGAGGGGGCTGGGCACGGGGGCTGCGCCTGGGTCACACCCCGACGCACACCGCCCAGCTAGGTCCCCCGGGCCTGGTTCGTCGTGCGCCTCTCCCCGAGCAGAGCCAAGGTACGAAGGCCGTTTGAGCGTCAAGGGGGACTCCTGAGCATCGCGACTCAGGAGCCTAACTGGTCACGTAGCCCCTCACTCCTTAGTTCCGAAAGGCTAATGCTGGGTGAGGTATGCGCGCGGCCGAGCTCTACAGACGTAGAACGGTAGATCCACCCACATCACACCTCCCGACTTGCTGTTCGTGCGCCAAGGGGGACTCCTGAGAATCGCGACTCAGGAGCCTAACTTGTCACGTAGCCCCTCACTCCTTGGCCCCGTCCTGGTTTCCGGTCGGGACTAACACTGGGTGAGGTATGCGCGGGGCCGGGCTCTGGCGGTGTAGAACATAAGCAAGTAGGAAGGAAAAGCGCAAATTTCAAGGAATTCAAAAGAAAATATTACAGTCCACACGGTTATCTCAATTCCAAACGCAAGTTTAAACGCCTCCCCGAGGCATGATACATGTGCAGGAATTAAAGGCGGGACAGGAGCCACAACGGAGTCACTTGTCAGCGGTGGAGCAGCGCGGAGTGGGTTCGCCTTATGGAGCAGTGGGGTCGGCAGCGCCTTGCTTCGGCTTGGTGCCGAAGGCCCGGAACTTCCCCAGCAGAGCCTCCGCGCGACCCTTCACGGCCTCAGCAGCGGCAGCGGCACGCTCGCTGCTTACTGGCTCCAGCAGGCTGTCGAGGTCGACATCGGGATCGCGAAGTTAGATGTGGGTGAGCACCCGCGTCAGTGCTGCAGAAGACAGGACACGCGCCTCGGCCTTAGCCGTGGGGCCAAGGCCAAGGGCGACATCTTCAAGAGCACGAAGCAAGAAGGGAAGCAGCTTGGAAGGGCCGTCCTCGGCGCCAGCCAGTGGGCTCTCCAGGCCGCTGTCATAAAGTGTCCTCCGCGAGGAGCGAGCCTTCGCCTCCATCTCAGTGAAGGCCACGCGGTCCTCGGCAAGAACCAGGGCCTTGTCGTCCAGCTCGGCCTTCCTCGCCCCCAACTCCTGCTCCAGCGCGCCTAGGCGGTCGCGGCGCTTCCTGAGCTTGACCTCCCTCTCCTTGACGGCTGCCTCACGAGCCTTCATGCCTTCTTCCTGCTCTTGGTGAAGGCGGACCTCTTTCGCGAGCTGGTCCCCCAGGCCTTGGAGCTCGTCCTCCAGCGCCTTGCAGCGACCACGGAAGTCGACCACCTCCCCCAGGGCTGTGTCACGAGCAGCCTTCGCCTCAAGGACGGCCTGCTTCTCCTCGTCGCAAGCCGTCGAGGCCTGGACCAGCACCACCCGAATCGAAGCGTCGGAGCGAACCCATCCTGAAGCCAGCTCCAAGCGCCCGGCCACCAAGGGAGGGTTGGCGCCAAGAAGATCCTGTCGCAGCCAGTCCAGCTCAGCAGCAGCACGATCCAGAACGGTAGAAGGAGTCGGAGAGACAGCAGCCGGTGGAGTAGGAGGAGAAGGCGGCAGCGCGGCCACAGCATCCTAAGGCGGAGTCTGCTGCGCCCCAACGGCTGTAGTGGCGGCAGCAGGCAAAGGCACCTCGGGAGTGACTTGGGCCATGGGGGCTGAGCTCGCCCCAGCCAGCTCAGCCAGGCCTCGCGAGAACGACCAGGCAAGAGAAGCCCGCGCGCCGCGGTCACCCTCCTTCGCGGGCAGAGGCGCTACCACTAACGGAACCTCGGGAGCTCCCTTTGACTTCTTTGCTGCGGGCGTTAGCCTATCCAAGAAATGCGGACGTCAAGCCTCAGAAGCAGAGCAAGAAATAAAGAAAAGAATCAAACGCTTACAGGTCGTCGCCAGTGAGCTCGAGCAGCCTCCGGCCAAATTTGAAGCCTGAAAGCCGGCTGGAAGGGTCAACCTCGGGGAGCTTGGAAGCGGAAGTTGCGTCTGCGGTCCCCCTTAGGGCCGGGGCAGACCCGCGGGACATCAGCCTGGTCCTGTCCTTCTTCGGGATCGGGGGCAAGCTCCCGTCGTCCTGCTCATCGTCATCCTCATCGTCATCCTCGTCGTCATCGCTCGGAGAGAGGTGGAGAACGCGGGACCTGTGCCGGGGGAGGGGAGCCCTCGACTCTCCGTCAGTCGCCTCGGAGTCGGGCCGTCTTTCCCGCTCCCCTCCTTCCTCCTCTTCGCTGGAGTCGTTAGAGGGCACGTCCACCAGTTCCTAGGGAGTTTCCATGGGCACGGGCCCATCCCCGTTGAAGACGGGCATGGACTCCACTACCTGCTCGCAGTCGTCGCGGAGGAACAAGGGCGTAGGAGCGCCCTCCAACCTCGCCACATCACCCCCGACCAGAGATTGGAGGACCGCAGCCAGATCTCCGTCGGCCATGGCCGCGGGGCTCGGATGGGGCCTCCACATCAGAAGTGAGTACTGCCGAAGCGGAGCCAGCTGGTGCTCTAGGAATTCCCTCAGCAGCGACGCACCGGTCAGCTTCTCCGCCGCCATGTTGGCCGGCCTCAGATCCGTGTCCATCTTCTCCAACACCAGCTTCGCGCGGGGGTCCGCGAGCTCCGCTCGACCCCAATCCCTGGAGCTCGTGGGCTGCTCCGTGGGCAACATCAGCCGAGGGTGGATGCGCCCAGCATCCGCCAAGACCCACTTGCTCCTGAAGCCCTCAATCCTTTTCCCGGGGTTCGAGATGGCAATGGCACCACCGTACGCGATGAAGCTCACGCACGCGGAAGCAGGACCGCGAGAGGTCCAGAGGTAGAAGTAGTGGCGCAGCAAGGCCACTGAGGGCTGCACCCCTACGTGAGCCTCACAGTAATAGGCGAAGATTGCCAGGAGAAGGACGGAGTTGGGGTGGAGATGCAGAGCCTGTAGCTTATAATGGCGGAGGACAGAGAAGAAGAACTCAGAGAAGGGAGGCACCAAGCCAGCAGGCGCTTACGAAGAACGGATAGAAGGTGCTCCCTTGACCCTCAGGCGTGGTGGAGCCGGCCTTGAACACATTTGCCCCGTCGATGCCCCGCGCCGCCGCCATCCGGCGCAACCGGGCAAGGCTCGCCTCCGACACGTTCGGCGAGTCCAGGGCGGACGATTACCAAGCTACGACCGGGGGCTGACGAGGCGCCATGGCTTCCTAGGTCTCACGGTCGGAGTAGATCTGGAAATTTTGGAGGAAGGAAGGAAAGGCGCAAGAAAGGGGATCTGAGCAACAACCGGAGAAAGCGAAAAACAAAGCCTAGGCAGATGCCGCTCCTTTATCAACTCGCGCGGTTGCTAAGGCGCCCACGTCCAATCAACCGCCACGCAGCGCCCAAGGCCGCAGGCTATTAGGGCCCGCGGCGCTTCGCTCTTGCCCTTCCGCCTCCCTGCACGGCCAAGTCCGGGCGCGCCTTGGGCCTGGGGGCTACTGTCGGCGTTCTGGGAATGGGGGTCCCCAGACTTGCCTGCCTGCGGCCTGCGGCGTGGCTTAAAGGGGGGCCCAGCATGGCCCATCTTCATCAACACAGAGCCAAGACCCTCGCGAGGGGCCAAGCCTCGCGGGGCGGACGACACAGAGCTTCCTCAGGCACGGCCTCATCAGGCTGGCTCGCGAGGAGGCGGAGAGATCAAGGCGGGGTGCCTCACAAGGTGCCCGTGACGCAAGCCATGACGACCAAAGGTGCCAGGCGGGTGCCAGCCCGCGCAGTGTCCTCCTTTCCTCTTTGGTGCAAAGGGAGCAAGCGCAGCCGCGGAGTACCGAGGCATCAGTCAAAGGTTGCCATTTCGGTGCAACAATACCAAGACCAGGATGACTGGAAGATGGAGGTCATTGTGGAGCCCAAGACGGCGTCACCACCAGAGCTTTGTGCATGCGAAGACTACTTTTGTCAGGATAGCTGGTACTAGTTGTCCCCCTTCAAATTAGCCCGCCATTGTTGGCTCCCTTCCCGCTCAATATTTGGGAAGAGGACCAGGGCCTCTATAAATAGGACCAGCCCCCCACAGGAGAGGGAGGAGGAGAATCGGCATCAACAATCGGAGAGAGAGACAGAGAAGGGTGACTGAACTCCTCCCAGCAGTTCATCGCCCCAGCCAAGAACAGACCCTCGCGAGGCTGTTCTTCCTTGTATTGTTCCTCATCATCGGCCCAAGAGGCAATCCACCACACCACACACTGGAGTAGGGTATTACACCACAACGGTGGGCCGAACCAGTATAAACCCTGTGTCTCTTGTGTTGTTCTTCCCATAGCTTAGATCTTAGCGAGGCAGAGGGGTGCAGGTAGGTAGGAGGCGAAATCTCCGCGCGCACCCCAGTGTTCAAACCTCAAGGGTCTACCGGAACCCGAAATCCGACACATAGGTGCCTCACCCAAACTTTATGCCAAATGGATGATGCATCACCGCGATGACCTATTCGCCTCATGGCTGCGTCGGCTGGTGAAGCTGGTCGATTTTCAATGAAAAACAAGTTGTCTTCCATCAGTGCTCTTTGCTTTTTACCCACAAATATGATATCCTTCGTCAGTTCACCTTGGTTGCATTGGAGACGCAATCATCTTTCACGTTGGTGCAATTTTATCACACAATTGGCTATGAACCAAATGTTTCCTCGAAGAAGGATCGAGATTGGTACTAAGAGCATAAGTTTTGTATTGATTTCTAAGCCTTCTCACAACTTTGTCTCCAGCTCCCCTGTAATTTTATTTGTCTAGCTATTAACTTTGATTAAAAAATGGTGTGGACTAAAAACCCGGATGGATGTAGTAGCCCTCCATTTTTATTTACTCCGCATATTAGATTTGACTGAAGTCAAACTTTGTAAAGTTGACCAAGTTTAGGCCGAATAGAACAAACCATAATTATTAGAGAGGGCAAAATGTACATACTCTCAAACCTTTCTGATAATTGAAATTAAAATTCTTTATTTGTACACACTCTCACACGTTTCCGATAATTTGGCGCATGTGTGGTTGTTCACTTAAGGGAGGGTAGTGTACCGCATGTGAAAGACATGAAGTGCGACCAGGACGCGTGGATTGTTAGTTCATCGGAAGTACTCCCTCCGTTCCTAAATATTAGTCTTTCAAGTGGTTTGAAATGGACTACCACATACGGATGTATATAGACATTTTTTATAGTGTAGATTCACTCATTTTGCTTTGTATGTAGTCATTTGTTGAAATCTTTAGAAAGACAAATATTTAGGAACAGAGGGAGTAGTAGTTTTCTTCACTGGTACGTTAAATAAAGAGTTTCATTTCATACTTACACAATTTAAAACGATTGTTATGGAGAGAATAAGAAAACCACTCCACTATATATTAGTCGTATACACGAGTACTATATGGACGCAGCTTCATTGACTTTAGTGCACCTGCCTTTGGGTTTATGACAGGTGGGCCCAAAATGTGGCTGGCCCACCTGTCATACAACCAAAAGCAGGTGCAGCTAAGGCACCGGAGCTCAGTTCGTACTACAGTATATATATAAGCTGGAGCCTCAGCGCTTGTTCGCTAGGGTTTGCACTCTACACACTCTCGCCGCACAACATATATATACACGCTGGAGGCTCGGCGTTCCTTTGCTAGGGCTTTCTATATTCACAGTCTCTCACCCTCTTCACCAGATCTAAACAAGACTGCGTTGTGGCTTCTGTCTCTCTCACCCCCTCACAGCTGGCGAAGGAGGCGTCTGGATCCCGTTGCACCGGGAAAGGGAGGAGGTGCAACGTTCACTCTACCGCCTTCGGCGAGGGAGGCAATCCACCGTCGGCTGCGATTTTCTCTTTCACCCAGCGCCTGTGCGGGAGGGCCACCGACCCCTTTTTCCTCGCTGCCGTACGTAGTGTGGGCAGATCCGACCTCCCGCCACACGCCTTGCCACATCCCGACGACCCTAAGGTATAAGTTTCTTTGAAACCGTCATTGGTCTAGCTACATGCAGATCTTTTTTGATTCTGTAGTCGAATCTAGGTCTTGGTTCAAAGAGGAAAGAAGGGTGCGGTGGGGTGGAGCATGAATCTAGGACATGGTTCAATGAGGAAAGGAGGGAGGGAAAGTAGCATAGACTAGCGATCCAGCCGCTTTGTTGGTCGAAAAGGGAAAAGGGGGCAATCCAATACACACATCTATAAGGTATCGAACTCTTTGTTGAAAAGGGAAAGAAACTGGGGGTCGGGTAGTTTGTGCAGGATTAGATTTGCTGCCCTCACATAGGAAAAAATTTCAAAGAGAACAAATATAGGACCAACGCAGATATGCTGCTTGGCTACATACTCTACATCACCCATTTATATGTTTGGACGCACATGCTGCTGGCATGTCCCATGTCCCATCCACATGATCATGCAGTGTGTTTTTGAGATGTTGTGCTACTTGTATTGGTACTGTTTTAAATAAATGTTGAATTGAAGCTATTGTATTGCTCTCTTTCCCATTAAGTAGTGAACAAAAATGGTACCAACCGAGACATGATGCTCGTTGCTTTGTTACAACAAACTCTGCATCACCCCCTTTATAAATAGATGGAAGCACATGGTGTTAGGGATCGGCGGGAGTACCATTTCTGTTAGGGATCGACCGGAGTACTTGTTTAAGAAATGTATTGTTCAGATAATGTCTCTGTTATTATATATCAGTTATAGTGTTTTACAAATGGTACTATCCTGCCTTGTAGTTCTTTCTACATGTTTAACCAAGGTATTGTTAAGATAATGTCTCTGTTAAAATGAATCAGTCGCATTGTTTTAGGAATGATACTTTTTTGCTTTGTCGTTCTTTATACATGTTGAAACAAGGCATTGTTAAGATAATGTCTCAGTTAATATGAATGAATCACACTGATTGAGAATTGCTACTCTCCTGCTTTGTTTCCCATTAAGATAAGGTAGATTAGTAGATGTTTTTCTTCTGGGAGTACAAGTCATCAACTGTTATTTCTTAGTAATTGTTTCCCTTATACCTATTGTTGCTTATAGGGATATCAAAATTAAAGCTCAGTTTTATTCCGACTTTGATTTTAGTTGAACTGCATAAAAGGAGCCAATGTGTCTAAGGCAAACTGCTGCATTAGTGGGTCCAGTTGGTCTTACCACTTTGCAGAAAGAAGCAGCCACTGTTTGCGCTACATTATGCAAGGAATGATCGAGAAGCTTTACAGAGTATTAGTAGACGCTGGTGACATGACTAGTCTGCAGAGAGCATAGGAAACTCTACAACACATGGAGTGCACTGGGCAAAAAGTGCCCAACCAAGTACAGGAAGCCAGGATAGGACTCCAAATCTATCAATGTCATTATAAGCAACAATGATGGGGCATCTGGGTACGGTAATCTGTTTACCATACTTTCAGTTTGTTAGTCCACCGATTGGTGGGTTGACACAGGGGCCAATATTCATGTGCGTGCTGTTGTGTCTTTCTTTTCTTGCAGCATATAAATACGATATCCACAGGGATGCTCAGCTTGATTTTAGTGGAACTGCACAAAATGTCCGGATGTTTTGTGTCCTCCATAATACTTCATCATGCACAATACATTGAATGGTTCTCTAATCATTCGTCGTCACCTTGAGCCACCGGACTATATGTTTGAATGGTGTTGCTAGTGTCGGCCATTAAGAAGGGTAAGAAGAAAGACAAAAGGAGAGATGGTTGATTTACTTGTGGTTAGGAGGAACACTGGGCAAACAAGTGCCCAATCAAGTACCAAGAAGCCAGGACAGGACTCCAAGTCTGTCAATGTCACTCTAAGCAACAATGATGGGGCATCTGGGTATGGTAATCTGTTTACCGTACTTTCAGTTTGTTAGTCCACCGATTGGTGGGTGGACACTGGGGCCAATATTCATGTGTGTGCTAATGTGTCTTTGTTTTCTGGCAGCATGTAAATACGAAATCCATAGGGATGCTCAGCTTGATTTTAGTGGAACCGCACAAAATGTTTAGATGGTTTGTGTCCTCCATAATACTTCATCATGCACAATAAATCGAATGGTTCTCTAATCATTCGTTGTCACCTTGAGCCACCGGACTATCAGATGACAAACTAATGACAAACCCTGCCCGGTCCACAGTCATAGGCATTACATATTTTGAATGGGAAAAGCTTGTCAAAGTTGACATTTGTTTAATATATTGGAATTGGAAAAGCTTGTCAATTTTTGCTCATTGATGTTAGCCAGAAGACATGCATTTGATATTTTTGAGTGGGACGCCCTTTACTGTGAGCAACGTCTATCATTTTTTCCTATTCCTGTCTTCAGTTCAGATGTAAATATTTACTCTGCTGAGATGCATAGTCACATGAATGTTGACTTATGTAAGATATTTTAAGAGTTTGTTCTGAATATTGTCTATATAATTCCAGGGCTTGTGTTTGATTGCAAAGTTGAGCTTGGAATGTTGTGGCACGCGGCATCACGAGCTGTTCACCGTGCCTCCTGAGAATAATGCTTCGTATTGTTTTGCATGTCGATCTAATGCCAGTGATTTCCTTGTTAAGAAGATCATCCTCTTCTGTTGTTTCCGTGCTTAAGAAGTTCATCGTCTTATGTTTCATTCACCCTCTTAAGGCTATTTGTTGTGGCTAGAAGCCGGCGCTTGAAGCGCTCTTGTTCGACGGGATCCTCTGGCACGACGAATTCATCATCGTCGAGGCACGGTGAATTATCATCCTCTGCCTCTCCATCTGCCGCTCTCTCTGGAGGGCTGGCCTCTCCATCCTCCTGTCCTAGATCGTGCTGGAGGGGATTGTTGCCATCTTCGGCACTATCCGGAGTGTTATTATCTCATGTGCCGGTATCACCACTTTTGCTTTGGCGGGACTTAGAGCGGCGCCGCTGACATCGGCGCTTGGGTTGCTTCTTGGAGGGGTCATCCTCCGCTGTCTCATCGCCATTGCCTTCTTTGGGTGTGTCCATCATGTATATATCATATGATGAGGTGGCTGTCCAGTGTCCTATAGGCGCTGGTTCCTGTTCGTCTCCTGCATCGTTGTCCATATCGTCGATGAATTCGGAGTCGAAGTCGAGCATGATGGTCAAGTCATCGACAGTGGCTATGAAGTGGGTGGTGGGTGGGTGTCGAATTTCTTCATCGTCCGCATCCCAATCCTGCCGGTCATAATCCGGCCAGGACTCTCCTGACAAAGAGAGAGACCTTAGTGAATTCAGTATGTCGCCGAAGGGTGAGTGCTAAAAGATATCCGCGGTAGTGAACTCCATGATCGGCGCCCAATCGGATTCAATTGGCAGGGGCATGGATGGTTCAGAGTTTGGAGGAGAGTCCAGCAATGTGGAGTCACGGGCCTCGCGAAGGATAAGGTTGGTGTTCGGTTCGATCTCCGTTGAGGCTGCTGCCTCCATGGCGGGGTCTAACCACCCGCCCTCGGTCGGTGCAGCTGGCTCCGAATTGAAGGTCGGAGCGGATGCGGGTGCGGCCTCCAGGACACTGTTCAGCGGCAGAGCTAAATCATGTCCATCGTGACAGTGCGGCGCACTCGGCAGGCGCTCGAATCTGTCGAAGATCAAGTCTCTGTGGATATCGGCCGTGTAGTTTAAGCTTCCAAACCTGACCCGATGGCCAGGGGCATAGCTTTCAATCTGCTCCAGATGGCCAAGCGAATTGGCCCGCAGTGCAAAGCCGCCGAATACGAAAATCTGTCCGGGGAGAAAAGTCTCACCCTGGACTGCATCGCTAACTATGATCGAAGGAGCCATCAAGCCTGATGATGACGACACAGAGGAACTCTCAATGAAAGCACCAATGTTGGTGTCAAAACCGGCGGATCTCGGGTAGGGGGTCCCGAACTGTGCGTCTAAGGCGGATGGTAACAGGAGGTAGGGGACACGATGTTTTACCCAGGTTCGGGCCCTCTTGATGGAGGTAAAACCCTACGTCCCGCTTGATTTATTCTTGATGATATGGGTATTACAAGAGTTGATCTAACACGAGATCTGAGAGGCTAAATCCTAGAAGCTAGCCTATGGTATGATTGTTGTCATTGTGTCCTCCGGTTTATATAGACACCGGAGGGGGCTAGGGTTACACAGAGTCAGTTACAATGGGAGGAGATCTACATATCCGTATTGCCAAGCTTGCCTTCCACGTCAAGGAAAGTCCCATCTGGACACAAGACGAAGTCTTCAATCTTGTATCTTCATAGTCCAAGAGTCCGGCCAATGGTTATAGTCCGGCTGTCCGGATACCCCCTAATCCAGGACTCCCTCACGAGGGGAAATTTCAGCGACCTCGACCACGTGATGATCTTCCTACTGGCCAAGAAAGATGGAGCCACTACTGTCAGTGATTTTTGACCCATCAGCCTCATCCATAGCATTGCAAAGCTGATCACCAAAGTGTCGTCCATGCGCCTGGCCACTGTCATTGATCAGATCATCTCGCTAGCTCAGACAACTTTTCGAAAGAAGAAATGCATCCAGGACAGCTATCTGTACGTGCAAAACACTGTCAAGGCACTGCACCGCAGGAAGATCCCGTCACTCCTGCTCAAGCTGGACATTGCAAAGGCCTTCGGTAGTGTCTCCTGGGAGTACTTGCTCGAGCTACTACAGCGGCTTGGTTTCAGCGCGCGTTGGAGGGACTGGATCGCCGCTCTCCCGTCAACATCATCGTCGAGATGCTTGCTGAATGGAAACCCTGGCACGACAATTTTGCATTGCTGCAGCCTGCGTCAAGGCGACCCCCCTCCCCCCTCCTATTCATCATCGCGATAGACCCACTTCACCGGCTTCTAGAGCAAGTGACAAGGGCAGGGATCATGCAGCCCCTTCTGAATGGCGTTGCACGACTACGGGTTAGTTTATATGCCGACGATGCCATCATTTTCGGAAACCCTAGCTGGGAGGAGGTAGATATGCTACTAAAGATTCTCAAACTCTTCGGAGATACCACTGGACCATGCATCAACCAGCAGAAATCCTCCGTGATTCTGATCCGCTGCGACGATGTCGACCTCGACCACGTGCTGCTGAATTTCGGCGGAGGATGAGCTAGCTTCCCTTTTAGATACCTCGTGTCGGTGTACAAAAGTAGGGGCTCTCCTTTTGCACCCCTTTACTTGTGCACGGGCAGTCAGAGCCGCGCCCACGGCCACACTAAGTAGGGCAGGGGAGGGATGCCGGAGCACAAGACGACTAGAGACGCAAAGAGAGCAAGAGGGCGAGGTGGAGTCCCCCGGCAATATTCTTGCCAGGGTGGCTTCCGCAGCCTCGGCAAGATCCTTGCTAGGGCAACTTGCCTGACGCCAGCAGAGCGCGCCACCCTTAAGCCCAAGGGGTTCCCACGCCATATTGGAACCAAGGCTCGGAAGGCACCTCCGTGGTGGCATGCAGATCTTTGTAGAGATCATAGATACACAAGATCAGATGAGAACCAGAAGACGACAACCCTTCGCGAGATCCTTGCCAAGGAGATCCACGAGACCCCCGGCAAGGGGCCGCGGTGCCATGGCAAGACCCTTGCTGGGCCCTCGACAAGACCCTTGCCGAGGACGTCTGTGAAGCCGCAGCCAGGCCCGCATCCGCCAAGCCTCCATCGCCGCTCCCATATAGCTGCCAGCTCGACCAACTGGGCAGGCATCTGCATGGCAGCGCGCGGCCTCTACGCCAACTCACCAAGCACCTTCGTGGTGGCATGCAGATGTTTGTGAAAGCTCCAGCACCGCGCCAGCCCAGCAGCCAGCCAACGTGGTGTTACAACGCCTCGTCAGCATGGATGCGCGTCAGAGCCAGGCGAGGCGACGACAGCTGGGATGAGCTTCTTTGCCGTCCCCAATAAACAAGAGGGGCACGTCGGCAACGCATTAAATGCGTTTGTCCGACGATGCCAGGGGATAGACTCAGCCCCTGTACACCTTTCCACCTCCTGTGTGCCACTTTGGCAACCCCTTTTTGTCTATAAAAGGAGACCCGAGGCGTACTGGAGGGGGATTCAGATCTTTTGGACTAGAGAGCTACTGCAGCTAGTTCAAGAACGCAAGAACACCTAAATACACATCAAAGCAGGACTAGGGTTTTACGCGTCTCCGCGGCCCGAACCTGGGTAAACGATTCGTGTGCTGACCGCCAGACCTGCTCTTCGCACAACCCCGCGCCCCCAACCATAGAAGGGATGCCAGTGACCCCATAGGTGTCGTTTCCCACTGACATCTCTAGCGCACTAGGTAGGAGGCGCGCGGTTGCGAGAATCCGGTCTAGATGAAGCAACGGCTTCATCGTGGTTGTCACTTCAAGCAAGGAGACGATCGAACAAATGGCGTCCTAGGTGGACGCGGCGAACGCTCACGCAGTGGCAGAAAATCTAAATCATGCAAAACTATTGAGTAATTCCTTTTTATATATAGTTATCGTCCTCAATGATCTTGCCCTATGTATGGAAAACCTGCACGTGATGGGGCCCTACCACTATTGGCAACGCCCTCGTTCTATTTCGAGCCCGCTCAACAGTTCGAGCGGTTGTGTCGAGAACGGCAGGGTGACCTTCTGCGATTGGCAACGCTCTTGTTCTGTCTCGAGTGTGCTCGACAGCTCGAGCGGCCGCGTCAAGAGCAGCGAGGTGGTTTGCTCGGCAGCAAGCATGCCCGGCAGGCCATTGAGGATCCGTCCTCAGGACGCCGCCTGGGTTTCAGCGCCAGCAAACCTACCCGATTAACGTAGGGTGGACATACAAAGGGAGAGCGAATAGGAAAATAACATGCATTGTTTCCAAAGTACTGCAAAGTTATATTACATCATTTGTTGCTGCGGTTCGAACTAAAGATAAAAATTGTCTTGGTCATAAACCTGCAGCGGCGATAAGAAACAGGGTGCCTAGTCCCGGCACTGGCCTTGTACCCTCCGAACTCCGTCGATGCGGCCGATGACGGGCTCGATACGCTCCTCGAGCGGTGTGGGGTCCATGTCATCCGGCAAGCTATCCAGTGAAGCTTCGAAGTTGGTGTCAGGGTTCCAGTATGCTATCTTGGTGAGGACCTTGGTCATGGCACCCCAGCAAAGCCTCCGGGCCTCTTCGGC
>NC_057806.1:97207735-97214584 GCF_018294505.1 Triticum aestivum | reverse complement strand
CCGTGCCGCCTAGCCGCCGCCGAGCACCGCCGGGGCCGCCCCGCCGTTGCCTCGCCTCGCCGGACCTTCCCACCGTAGGTAGCCGCCGCGCCCCGCCGCCGATTTTTTATAAAGACCGTTCAGTTTCTTTTTAGAAACCCTAGATCCATTTTTTTTTGGATTCGCCGGTTTTTCTAGGTTCTTCTAGTTAGCGGACGTTCATCCGAATGTTCGTTTTAACGAACGGTTCCTCGCCCGTTAGATACAGCTAACGAACGCTCGTTCATTAGTCCGTTTGTTAGTTTTCTTTTATCGGATTTATTCCGCGATTTTTCTAATCGCGATTTCTGATCCGATCTTAGTTTCTGTTTATCTTTTCGTTCGTTTAGTGGAATCAGGCGATTCAAGCGCCTGGAGTTTCGTCTTGAAACCCTCTTTCTGTTTAACCAAATCAAACAAGTTTTTGTTACTCTAAAATTTGACCTAGTTTCAGATTAGTAAACGAAGCTTCTTTCTTTCGCTGTTTGAGTTTCATTGCTCCGTTTGATTTGATTCTTTTTGCGTATCGGAGTTCTTAAGTTAAACTTATGGTCAAACTCGCTTATTTGAGTTTTGCTTGTGCACCGTTGCTTGTTACCTATGTATGTTATTGTTTGCTTGTGATAGAATTCCCGGAGTGCGAAGCGTGTTACTACGAGTCTCTAGGATTCGCGGATCGTCAGCAAGGCAAGTAACACTTTGATCATATCCCATTATTACCCAGTTTTTATGCATTAGTTCCAATCCTCAAACATTTCATGTTTAGGATATCATTAACTTGTGGGTTGGGAAGTAGTTGCTGAGGTAGAACCTATTGCCCTGTTATATTCAAACCATTGGGAGTTACTTCTACGTATTGCTTACATTGCTATGCTATGCTCGTAGACGTGGTTTGGGTTTGAGTGAACTTCAAGGCAGCTGTGATATTGTTAATTAATGGTTCAACTTAAGGTGGCAACTGAATCAAACAACTGGGTGGATTGAGGCACCTGGGGAACCCAGTGTTGTCTGTATTTTTTTTGGAAATCCCGGGGTATCCGTGTGATCTTCCTATGGACCGCCACCCAGGCTCAAAGGGAACTGAGATAATTCATGCTAGAAACTTCCGTGTGCAGCCACAAGCTATTATGGGCTCTAGCATAGTTGAGTAAGTCACGTGAAGCTCTTGAAGAGGTAGATCAGCAGGTAGTGGGTTTTGTAGGTTTGGTATGGTCTACCCGGAGTAGAGAGTTAACGTTTCTGAAAGACTGTGTCTCGGTCATCCGTTTCTCAAACACCATGTAGTGCGAGAAATCCAACAGGGGCGATCGAGTCTTGTGGGGAAAAGTGCGCAAACCTTTGCATAGTGTACAATCTAATCATGGTTAGCCGTGTCCCCGGTTATGGACAATTCTTGAGTATCTAGTACTTGGGTTATCACATGTATCTCACCATGTTTAATTAATATTGTTGGGTTGTTAATCACTTTAATTGGGATTGAGTTGGGGGTACCTTCTTAATGATGTTTCAACCACCATGATAGTTAAATACAAATCTATTCCTTTGTTGTAGGGAAAAATTGGCTTTTCGCAAAAACTGTAACCATAGAGCTTTCCACCAGCCATATATGCATGTAGTGATAGCATTATTCTATTTCTGCTCTACTGTGTTACATTGCCAGCATATTCCATGTGCTGACCCGTTTTCGGGCTGCAACATATTATGTTGCAGAATTTTCAGACGAGGAGTAAGGTTCGTTAGGTCATTGCCGTGCAGCTCAGCTATGCCGTTGGAGTTGATGGACTCACCTTATCTTCCAAGCCTTCCGCTGTTATCGCATTAGATGGCCTTAAGCCATATTATTATAATACGTTCTCTTTGGAGACTTTTCGATGTAATAAGTGTGTGATTGCTACTCTATTATAAATCCTCGAGTACTGTGTGTGTCAGCATTATCGATCCAGGGATGACACTGAAGCACAGAGACTTGACCATCCGAGGTCGGGTCGCTATAAGATGGTATCAGAGCACACACTGAGTGTAGGACACGACCACTAAGATAAACCCTAGGTCACACTTCTCTTCTCATTTCTGACTCCTCTCCATTTTCTACTCTTTAGGATGACGAAGAAGAAGAACAAGTTTGCACAACCGGATGAAGACACACCTTTTGGACGCCACTTGAAGGAAGTCACTAGGTACTTGAATATTGGAATACCAAGCTTCATCGGGACGTACAACGCCACTTTACTAGAAGAAGAGCGCTGGATGATTCAAGTACAAGTTCCAGGAAGGACGTTCTCACCAACCTCTAAACCCATAGAATTTTCCTTCGACGCACCAACCTGGAGTTTAGGAAAGAGTATGGCAGCTCCCATCACCATGGGACGCATTGGAGAAGTTTACAACAGGGAGCTTAAGGACACTATTTACCAAATATGTGGGCGCCGAGACGAGAAATGGGAAGTAATCAGCACTAAGAAGGATAGATCGATTGCGGCTTTCATCTAGGAGTTAAACCAGCACATTCGACGTCAGGAGAACCAGATGTGTGCGGACATGATGGACTTGAAGAAGGCGAAGACTAGGATCATCGAACTGGAGGAAGAACTCAAGTTTACCCGCGATGGATATGAGGAGGAAATCAAGACACTACTGGAGAAGAATGATGACTTAGTCAAGAAGATCGGAGTATTCATGGGAGGACTAGCACCAATAGAAGAAGAAGAAGAACCCAAGGAAATATGCCCCGAGGACTACATCATCATCGACGACACCGACTCTGACCCTAGTGATGATGACTTTGAAGACGAAGCTGGAGCAGACATCATGGAGTCTTCCACCGATCAAAATTTCTAGATGACCACCAACTATTAGTAGTATTTTTCCCATGTATATAGTAGTAGTGAGCACTTTTGCGATAGTTCTAGACCGTTTGTATGCCCTTGCTTGATTGATTGAGTGAAATGATTATGTTTGTCTCATGTGCATATGGGTAGTGCTTTCTCATTAGACCCCTTTTCTATTCTAATCTCTTCTATCTAAACCCATCAGATGCCTCCGAGACGTGACACCGGTTTTGCTTTCCTACCGGAGCTCACCCAGTTGATCTAGCAGTAGAATGCCTTGATGCAATTGCTAGTTCAGAACCAGGGCAACAACAACAACAACAACAACCCACCGCCAGTAGACAACCTAGCCCGTTTTCTAAGGTTACAGCCGCCAGTGTTTTCCAGTAGCACCGAGCCTATAGTTGCTGATGATTGTCTACGCCGAATTGGAAGGGAGTTAAACACCGCAGGTTGCACAGATGCTGAGAAGGTGCGCTTTGCCGCACATCAATTGGATGGACCAACAACCTCATGGTGGGAGAATTACACAACCACTTTTCCTATAGCCAATGTCACTTGGGACCAGTTTCAGCAAGCTTTCCGCACAGCCCATGTCTCCACTAGAGCTATGCAGATGAAGAAGCGGGAGTTTCGCAACCTACGCCAGGGGAACCGTACTGTGGCCCAGTACGTGGATGAGTTTAGCAAGTTATCGCGCTATGCCCCTGATGATGTGGCCACAGATGCCGCGAAGCAGGAGAAGTTTATGGAAGGGCTGAATGATGAGATGAGCATGCAGTTGATGGTAGCAACCTTCAACAACTACCGGGAGTTGATAGATAAGGCTCTTATGATTGAAGGGAAACAACAACAGATTGAGAGCCGCAAGAGAAAGTATGGACAAGGGAAGTATAACTCAGGAGCTCAGCAGAAGCCTCGCCTAACCCCGAACTCGGGAGGACTTGTTCATAACCATGGAGGTCAAAACCACGCTGGAGGAGGATCACTAACCAAAGTGGTGCTAAGAATGGGAACAAAACTAACAACAATCAGAACCGCTCCAACCCATCCACTCCCGCCAAAAGAGACTTAAGTCAGGTTACCTGTTTGAAGTGCGGGAAGACAGGGCACTATGCCAATGATTACCCCGAAGGAAGGAATGGAAATGGAAGCGCTGGGAAGAAGCCAAATCCATTCAACAAAGGACAAGTGAACCACGTTAACATGGAGGAGGTTGAAGAGCAGCCGGACGCGGTAATAGGTAAGTTTTTGGTTAAGTCATTTATCGCTCTTGTTCTTTTTGATACTGGTGCATCGCATTCATACATATCAAGGGGATTCATGGATAAGTTTAAACTACCCACCCAAACCCTTAGGACCCCTCTTTTAGTGAGTTCACCCGGAGCAGAATATATGGCTAGCCGATGGTGTGACCAGATACCCTTAACCATTGGCACACATGTGTTTCCGTCCGACCTAATTATCTTGGAGTCGCAAGGATTGGATGTGATATTGGGTATGGACTGGATGTCAAAGTATGGAGGAAGCATTGACTATGCGAGTAAGTCGATTTATCTCACCACCCCAGAGGGAAAAAGGATTAAGTATGTGTCTAGGCATGTGCCAAAAGGGAGCCAAGTGAATGCCCTTACGGGAGTTGTTCAGGAGGAAGTGCCGGTAGTAAAGGATTACCCGGATGTTTTCCCAGAGGAGTTACCAGGCATGCCACCAGACAAAGACATTGAGTTTTTGATAGAGCTGTTACCCGGAACAGGACCAATATCCAAGAGACCCTATCGGATGCCCACAAATGATCTGGAAGAAATTAAGAAACAGATCAATGAGTTATTGGAGAAAGGATACATCCGGAGAAGTTCATCACCTTGGGGAGCCCCAGTACTTTTGGTTGAGAACAAAGATAAATCCCTAAGGATGGTTGTTGATTATCGAGCCTTGAATGAAGTGATGATAAAGAACAAGTACCCACTGCCGATGATCAACGATCTGTTTGATCAGTTGCAAGGAGCTAAAGTGTTCTCAAAGATTGATTTACGATCAGGGTATCATCAGTTGAAGATACGAGAGAAGGACATACCAAAGACGGCGTTCACAATGCGATATGGATTATACGAGTACACGGTCATGTCGTTTGGACTGACTAACGCCCCTGCCTATTTCATGAGCATGATGAACAAGGTATTCATGGAGTATTTAGACAAGTTTGTTGTGGTGTTTATTGATGATATCATGGTATACTCAAAGAACGAGGAGGAGCACAAAGAGCATTTATGTTTAGTTCTCGAGAAGCTCAGGGAACACCAGTTGTATGCTAAGTTTAGCAAATGCGAGTTTTGGCTGAAGGAAGTCGGATTCCTTGGACATGTTATATTGGGAGAAGGTATAGCAGTAGACCCAGCAAAATTCAGTCAGTCACTGAGTGGTTGGCACCCACTTCAGTTAGCGAGATCCGCAGTTTTCTTGGACTCATAGGATACTACCGGAGATTCATTGAGAATTTTTCCAAGATTGCAAAACCAATGACTGAACTGTTGAAGAAGGATACCAAGTTTAAATGGACAAAAGAATGTGAAGCCAGTTTCCAGGAGTTGAAGAAACGTTTGACTACAGCCCCAGTGCTAGTACTGCCAGATATACATAAGGAGTTCCAAGTGTATTGCGACGCCTCTCGCTTAGGACTTGGATGTGTGCTTATGCAGGACGGAAGAGTTGTTTTGTATGCCTCACTACAACTAAAACCTCATGAGTTAAATTATTCCACGCATGATTTGGAGCTAGCAGCCGTAGTGCATGCGTTGAAGACTTGGAGACATTACCTTATTGGAAACCATTGTGATGTGTACACGGATCACAAGAGTTTGAAGTACATCTTCACCCAGAAGGAGCTGAACCTTAGGCAGAGGAGATGGTTGGAGCTTATAAAGGATTATGACATGAAGCTACACTATCATCCAGGAAAGGCCAATGTCGTAGCAGACGCATTGAGTCGGATGAGTTATGCTAATATCCTTGAAAGTAAAGGACTGCCGAAGGAATTAGTAGAGGACATCATGGAACTTCGATTGGAGATTGTTCCTAGAGGATTTATTGCAACAATGGAGGTCCAGTCGACATTGCTGGACAAAATTCGGGAAGCTCAGAAGGATGACAAAGAGATTGCCGAGATAAAGGAGAAGATGGGCAAGGGAAAGGCCAAAGGTTTTCGTGAAGATGAGCACGATACCCTATGGTTTGAGGACTGAGTTTATGTGCCCAATAACCAGGAGATCAGGAAGTTAATACTACAAGAGGCCCATGACTCACCATACTCGATACACCCCGGAAACACCAAGATGTATTTGGATTTGAAGGAACGTTTCTGGTGGACTGGTATGAAGAAGGATATTGCCGAGTATGTAGCCGTATGTAATGTATGTCAGAGAGTTAAGGCAGAACATCAGAAGCCAGCAGGACTGTTACAACCTATGCCGATACCCGAATGGAAGTGGGATAAACTTGGCATGGACTTTATCACCGGATTACCCAGGACTAAAGCAGGATATGATTCCATATGGGTAGTAGTTGATCATTTGACTAAAGTAGCCCACTTCATCCCCGTGAAAACCACCTATACAAGTGCAAAGTTGGCTAAGATCTATATGTCCAGGATCATATGTCTGCATGGAGTTCCGAGGACCATCGTATCAGATCGAGGAACACAGTTTACTTCAAAGTTTTGGCATCAGTTACACCAGACTTTGGGAACGAGATTGGAGTTCAGTACATACGACAAATTTTTTTTAGGATTTTATTTCGGTCGGCGAAATTATTTAAAAAAAAAGTTCCCGCGCCGACTGGGCCTAAGGCCCAGCCATGCCAGGCCGTGCCGCCGCCTCCGCGCGCCGCCTCCGCCTCAGACTAGGAGTCCGAGCCGGACTCCTCTCCGCCGCCGCGCCTTGCCCCCTCCTTGAAGCCGCCCCGCCCCGCCCTTTACATACGCCGCCACCTCGCCCCAACACCACAC
>NC_057806.1:97201452-97207302 GCF_018294505.1 Triticum aestivum | reverse complement strand
CGCCGCGCCCTGCCGCTGGTTTTTTTATAAAGACCGTTCGGTTTCTTTTTAGAAACCCTAGATCCATTTTTTTGGATTCGCCGGTTTTTCTCGGTTCTTCTAGTTAGCAGACATTCGTCCGAACGTTCGTTTTAACGAACAGTTCCTCGCCCGTTAGATACAACTAACGAACGCTCGTTCGTTAGTCTGTTTGTCAGTTTTCTTTTATCAGATTTATTCCGCGATTTTTATGATCGCGATTTCTGATCCGATCTTAGTTTCTGTTTATCTTTTTGCTCGTTTATTGGAATCAGGCAATTCAAGCGTCTGGAGTTTTGTCTCGAAACCCTCTTTCCGTTTAACCAACTCAAACAAGTTTTTGTTACTGTAAAATTTGACCTAGTTTCAGATTAGTAAATGAAGCTTCTTTCTTTCGCCGTTTGAGTTTCGTTGCTCCGTTTGATTTGATTCTTTTTGCGTACCGGAGTTCTTAAGTTGAACTTCTGGTCAAACTCGCTTATTTGAGTTTTGCTTGTGCACCGTTGCTTGTTACTTATGTATGTTATTGTTTGCTTGTGATAGAATTCCCGGAGTGCGAAGCGTGTTACCACGAGTCTCTAGGATTCGCGGATCGTCAGCAAGGCAAGTAACACTTTGATCATATCCCATTATTACCCAGTTTTTATGCATTAGTTCCAATCCTCAAACATTACATGATTAGGATATCATTAACTTGTGGGTTGGGAAGTAGTTGCTGAGGTAGAGCCTATTGCCCTGTTATATTCAAACCCTTGGGAGTTACTTCTACGTATTGCTTACATTGCTATGCTATGCTCGTAGACGTGGTTTGAGTTTGAGTGAAATTCATGATAGCTGTGAGATTATTAATTAATGGTTCAACTTAAGGTGGCAACTTAGTCAAACAACTGGGTGGATTGAGGCACCTGGGGAACCCAGTGTTGTCTATATTTTTTATGGAAATCCCGGGGTATCCATGTGATCTTCCTATGGACCGCCACCCAGGCTCAAAGGGAACTGAGATAATTCATGCTAGAAACTTCCGTGTGCAGCCACAAGCTATTATGGGCTCTAGCATAGTTGAGTAAGTCACGTGAAGCTCTTGAAGAGGTAGATCAGCAGGTAGTGGGTTTTGTAGGTTTGGTATGGTCTACCCGGAGTAGAGAGTTAACGTTTCTGAAAGACTGTGTCTCGGTTATCCGTTTCTCAAACACCATGTAGTGCGAGAAATCCAACGGGGGCGATCAAGTCTTGTGGGGAAAAGTGCGCAAACCTCTGCAGAGTGTACAATCTAATCATGGTTAGCCGTGTCCCCGGTTATGGACAATTCTTGAGTATCTAGTACTTGGGTTATCACATGTACCTCACCATGTTTAATTAATATTGTTGGGTTGTTAATCACTTTAATTGGGATTGAGTTGGGGGTACCTTCTCAATGATGTTTCAACCACCATGATAGTTAAATAAAAATCTATTCCTTTGTTGTAGGGAAAAATTGGCTTTTCGCAAAAACTGTAACCATAGAGCTTTCCACCAGCCATATATGCATGTAGTGATGGCATTATTCTGTTTCTGCTCTACTATGTTACATTGCCAGCATATTCCATGTGCTGACCCATTTTCGGGCTGCAACGTATTATGCTGTAGTCATTTCAGACGAGGAGTAAGGTTCGTTAGGTCATTGCCGTGCAGCTCAGCTATGCCGTTGGAGTTGATGGACTCACCTTATCTTCCAAGCCTTCCGCTGTTATCGCATTAGATGGCCTTAAGCCCTATTATTGTAATAAGTTCTCTTTGGAGACTTTTCAATGTAATAAGTGTGTGATTGCTACTCTGTTATAAATCCTCGAGTATTGTGTGTGTCAGCATTACCGATCCAGGGATGACACTGAAGCACAGAGACTTGACCATCTGAGGTCGGGTCGCTACAGCTTGGGAACATGCTGCTAGCTCAGTTGACGCACGCGTAACTCGTGCAACTGGTAGTACTGTGGAAGGTGTTGCAAGAACTAGGGCTGTCTCTGCTTGTTTGGTGGCAGCTATTTGTTTGTGTTTGGCTTTTTCTGCAGCTCATGTAACATGGGATACCCTGTTTGTAGAATTTTCCGATGGACTTTGACCTTCTATTGCACCATCAGTACCAGCAGAATTTGCAGGATTCTTCCGGTTCCCATTCCCTGCCATTCTGTGTTTCTTCCTCTTTGTCGGTGCCATGTTAAGTCAAGCCGACAAGAAAAAAGAATAACAATTTAGTTCTTCAGAACAAATTGATGCGTGATACAGACGAACTAAACTTTGATGTTAGACAACCACATGATAGGAGGATGTAATATGTACGAAAAACAGGACGGAAGAGATAACCAGAACTATGATGTGTAAACTAAGCAGAAGACATTTCACTAAATTAGAAGCAATGCAATGAAAGATAGACACCATATGAAAGATGCTACAAATATCGCTCTGCCAAGTTAACAGTGTCTCATCATAAATGGCGTTTAAACAAATGTGAAGCAGTACAAGAAATAAATCATATGCAAGATGCAAACAACATCACACTACCAAGTTAGAGGTCTCTCGTCATTAGTGCCATTGCATATTCACAGCTTATGATGTGTAAACTAAGGAGAAGGCATTTCAACAAATTAGAAGCAATGAAAGCTAGACACCATATGAAAGATGCAACAAATATCACTCTACTAAGTTAAAACTGTCTCGTCATAAGTGCCATTTCAACAAATTAGTAGTACAAGCTAGAAAAGAATGCGAGATGTAACCTATATCACACTCCAAATTCAAACGTGTCTTATGATAAGTGATTGTTGTAGGTTACACAACAATAGTAATTTGATGTAAGAACATGGTATGATAGACAGATATTGTATGTTCTAGAAACAGGAACATGTGTCTTATTCAAGTATAATGTGTAAAGTAAGCAGATGGAATTCAACAAAATTAGAAGCAATACAAGCTAAACATCACACATAACATGCAACCACATATAACAGTGCCAAGTTAGAGGGGGCACCGGTGATGGTGCACTAGGGAGACGTGCTCATCATAAACACAACTACGTTGAGTGTCTATGCATGTGTTGTCTTGGAAATCATCTTGGGGGGATGGAGGAGTAGAAACTGTAGAGGCCCTCCGTTTGGAAGGAGCACCTTTATCCTCTTCCTTGCTAACTTCCTTCCGCTTTATTGATTTTGAATTGTCAAGTAAAACCGACAAGAAAAAGCAATAAAATTCTCTCTTCAGAACTCATTCATGCATGATACTGACAATCACTACTTTGATGTAAGGCAAACACATGATACCAGGATGGAATATGTACGAAAAATAGGACGACATGGCATGTTCACAACTGTTTGTGTAAACTAAGCAGAAACCATTCCAACAACTAAGAAGCAATGCAAGCTAGACACCACATGAAAGATGCAACCAATATGACTCTGCCAAGTTAAAAGCGTCCCATCATAAATGGAATTTCAACAAATTAGAAGCAGCGCATGCTATAAATCATATGAAAGATGCAACTAATATCGCATTGCATATACTAAAGGTGTCTCGTCATATTGATTGATGCGGGGTACAAAAAAACAATAGTTTTATGTAAGGAGATGCTTAATAGACAGATGTACTATGTACTAAATATAGGAAGGCATGTCACATTAACATGTATAATGTATAAGCTAAGCAGAATAGCACATGCAGTTTAACGAGATTGGAAGAATTACAATCTAGACACCATATGCAACATGCAACCACATATCACACTACCAAGTTAGAGCAAGCACCTGCGATGCTAGTGTAGGGGAAATGCGGTAATCAACTAAAGAGCTACGTTCACTATCTTCATCTAGCCTTGCTGTTTCTTGAGAATCATGTCGGGAGGCTGACGTTGCATTCTTTAAATGAGGAGTAGTCCACTTGCCTGACAGCCTCATCGTAAGTGATTGATGAGGGATACACAAGAACATTAGTTTGATGTAAGAACATGGTTAATACACAGATGTACTAGTATGTACCAAAAACAGAAAGGCATGTCATATTCAAAGGTATAATGTGTAAGCTAGTCAGATGCAATTTAACCAAATTGGAAGCAATACAAGCTAGACATCCGGCTGGAGTGGTGAGCATGATCATCTATGACCTGAGAGCCTGGTGGGAGGCAGGCTGCTTCGCCACCATCGTGGCTTTTTAGTTGGCTTCCAGGTGATGCCTGTCTTTGCTGGGCTTGTCACTGGCCCGGCCAGTGCCCTGACTAGCTATTTGTCTTCTGGTGCTCACGGGAAGGTGGTTCATGTAAACATATCTTTCCTTATCTTAATAAAGACCGACTTCGGCCTTTCGAATACAAGCTAGACACAATATGGAACATGCAACCACATATGACACCACGAAGTTAAAGCAAGCACCTGGGATGGTGGTTCATTGCGAGCGAGGTCATCAACTCTAGAGCTACATTTACCGTCTCCATCTGCTGACACTGCACCCTTTATAGCGCTGTAACGTGCCGTGCTTACCCACGTAGAAAGCTGGAGCAACTTCTCTCTTTTCTTTTCTGCTTCTCTCAAGGCAGACTCTGAAATACCCTTGCATAAAAACACAATAGTGAAGAGTATGGGTGAAGTGTGTGTAGAACTAGTGCACTGTAAAAGTAGTAGATAGCAGGTGGCTGAAAAATAAATGACAGGAGACATATGATAGCTCTACAACATTGCATGGCAAACAAAATTAGATTCTACTATGTATGGTTTTGTAATATATGAGCATAGGAAATGCAGGTACTCCTCCAGCACACCACCACATGTGGTCATATCAAGATAACAGTCGACTGAAAATAAATAGGTCAGTTGATTTTTTAATGAACCGTCCGATCTATAAGGAACTGACAGATGGCCTTCATCTACCTCCCGCCAGTCACTATTGACGATCTTTCTCGAACCGCCAGCGAGCACCAGCCCAGACCCCTGCCTCCGTCGCCCCGCCCTCCCCTCGACCTCACACCACCGCCGTGCTTGGCAGCGCCCCCAGGCCATCCCTTTAATCCCGGTCGACCTCCAGATCAGGCGCAAGTAGCTCTAGGCCCACACACCCCTAAGATAAACACTGAGGCACTGCTTCCCCGGTGTAATAGGCGGACTAGCGCCTGTTACGCCAGGGAATGCTTCCGTTAATTGGGAATCAACTGACCAGGAATTGAAATTCAGGGGGGCGACGGACCTCTAGCGAAGGTGAAATAGTATATGAGGAGAAACCTTGTGCATCGCGAGTTACTAGGAACATCTAGTATCAAGAAGAAGCGGTCAACTAGTGTCTTCTGTGGGATGAATACCGTGCAAGGAGACACATAAGATTTGCACGAATAAGGGAAGAGGAGTACCCTTATGGGTTGCCAGTGTGGTCTCCTCCATATGTCGCGGCGATCTTCTTTTTTCTCCTGGGGGAACCGATGTTTTGGAGAACCGTGGATCCTTGGACAAACCCATGGCCAAATTGCTGACTGTGTTGCCATGGCCGTATATCAGCGGAGGGGCAACAGATCTAAGGCGGCGAAGGACAGCGTAGCAGGAACAGCTCCGGCGCGGTGGAGGGTGGCGAAGTTGGAGCGGCAGCGGTGAGGCGCAGGACGGCGTGGTTGAACTGGCTCGGGTACGGACGACTTGGCCTTGGCCTCGACTTCAACTACTAGCCATGGAGGGCGTCGCGGTTGAGGTTGCGGTGGATGATGACGTCGGGGTATCGGCTCCGGCATGATGGAGGAGGGCGGTGGTTGATGGGTGGGATGGGGTGGTGGACGGAGGACATCGGGGTTTTGCGGCTGGTGGATAGGTAGTTTTTGCACCCATGGAG
>NC_057806.1:97188375-97201104 GCF_018294505.1 Triticum aestivum | reverse complement strand
GGATTAGAAGCCCAGGAAGATAAAGGTTGGTGGCGCTTTATGAAGGACCAAGGCCCAAAGGCGAGTTGAGGCCTGTAGATGTAAACCGACTTTCTCATGTAACTTATATTGTAAGATAGGAAGGATGGAGAATGAGTTGGACACCTTGATGATCCGGCCTCGGGACTCTGTGGACCGACGGGCGTCGACCTATGTATATAAAGGGACGACCCGGCGGCGGTTTAGGGACAACAGACAACAACAACTCAAACCCAGGCAAAGCGGATTCGCTCCCTGGTCATCGAAACCCCAACAATTCCATCACAACTAGACGTAGGCTTTTACCTTCATCGTAAGGGGCCGAACTAGTATAAAACTCTCGTGTCCCTTGTCCGGTTTAACCCTTTTAAGCTAACCCATAACGATGGCTCCACGACTAAGTCCTTTCACGAGGACATCTGCCGTGACAAAACCACGACAGTTGGCACCCACCGTGGGGCTATCGCACGATGGTTTCGAGTTCTTGAAGGGCAGCTTCGAAGGACTTAAGGGATACGCTTTGGGCTAGATGACTAAGAGTCGTCGCGGCAAGCTCTACATCTACGACGCAGAATGGGATCCCAAGGCCGGTTCAATTGAGTATGGGTACCGGGTCCCCTTTGGCGGAATTCACGTCTTCGTCGGCAAGATCGGCGAACCGGGCCCTGAGCCGGACATTTGTACTGACATCATCGAGTCGGCTCAGCGTGCAAGCTCCGCCCAGGTTCAGCCCGCCGTAAAGCATGTTTTCGTAGGTGTCATCCATGGGGCGGAATATGAGGATAGATCGGCATCTGGTGGCGAAACCGTTGTCAGCTCTGATGGCGAGTCTTCAACTGGAGAGACCGAGTCACTGTACCAGCTGCAGGACGGCCGGATTAGTGGAGGCTCTGATGGCAACAGTATTCCGGACCCCCTCGATCTGCCAAGCCGGGTCGCGGTCTTCCTGGCCGGTACACAACCAGCGCAACACTCTTCTACCACCGCGGCAATGATCTCCGGTTCAGCAACAGCAACGCCAACAGGAGCAGGGGGCTCTGCACCACCTCCGGCTCAGGTTTGTCCGATCTGTTCGACACTTTAGCAACGTTACTAGCAGCGGAGGTGGACGCGGAAAACCGGGATCGACACAACGCGGAGATTGCAAAGGTGAAGGATCAGATAACTCAGGCTAAAGCGGACCTGGAAGCAGAGAACGCCAGGATGGCTACAGAACGGGCCGAGTTAGAAGCTCAGGTCTACCGGCTTAGGCTGGATCAGAGTGCCTCAGATGATGTCATGAGGAGGAGATACCGGTCGCACCTCTCGCCGGGTTATGATCCAAGAAATCTCTTCAACACACCAGGAGCAGGAACCAGTAACTAGCCAGTGGTAAACCGGACTGAGGCACCGGTAATAGGAGCGCCGATTCAAACGTGCGCGATACACCTGCCTCGTCAGAACAACATTGTGTCACAGCGCGTTCCGACGCCCCCGGGGCATTACTCCAACCGGTTGGATAACATTGTGGCCGTCGCTTCATGATTGGCAGCTCTCCCGATCGAAGGCGAGTCACCAGTGGTGGTTGAGACACGACGGGCGAGGGAACTCCTCCAAACGGCTTTAACCCAGCAGCAGGCCTATTCGCATAGTCATGAGAGGATCCATTCCACCCCCCGTCCACATCGGAGCTACAACAGGCATATTGATGAACCGGCTGTGTCTAGCAGTGCACGACACCTAACCCGGCGGGTGGTGGTGCCAATGCACAAGATGTGGTGGATCATGGCCGAGCACGTCGAGAGGCCGAGTTAGAAGCTCAGCACGCAACCCGTCAGCCTACTCTGGTTCGTCCAACCACCTCAGTGGAGCCAGGTGTGGTCTTCAGTTCTTTGGGGGTACCATGCCTCACCCCGGCCTTGCGTAATGTGCGACTACCCAAGGATTTTAAAGGCCCTCGTAAGGTGCCCAATTACACTGCCGATTTGCCCCCTGAATCATGGGTTGAGAGTTATGAGATGGCAATGGAGATGCTGGATGTGGATGAAGCGGTATGTGCTAAGTATTTCACCATGATGTTGGAAGGAACGACTCGCACTTGGTTAAAAAGTTTGCCAGCTAACTCCATTGGGTCCTGGGCCGAGTTAAAAAACCGGTTTATCCAGAATTTCAAGGACACGTGTAAGCAGCCTATGTCAATTGTGGACCTAGCCGCCTGCATTCAAGAGGATTGGGAGTCTACAACCCACTGGGTGAAGCGAGTTTAAGCTATTTTACACTCATCAGACCGCATCAATGTGGACACAACAGTCTTGACATTGGAAGACAATTGTCGGTTTATGCCGCTAAAACTGAAGTTAGGAAGGCTCAAACGTCACTGTAATGACATGTCAATGCTTATGGCCGCTTTGGTTAAATATGTCGATTCAGATAGTACCAAGGACCCTGATTCTGAAGAGGACAAACCAGGGCAAGGGAAAAAGAACGGCAATGCCAAGGGCAACAGCATAATCCGGCAGGTCATGGGAACAACGGTAAGCGCAAAGTAGACAATAGCCTGAACTTTGTGGCTAACACCAACGCCCAGGATAACGGTCAGCGTCGTAAGGGCAAACCGCCCAAAGGGGCGGAGGGTCAAGCCCCAATCTGGAGCGCCTGTTAAATCAACCTTGTCCAAAGCACGGATCGAAGGATAAGCCAGCTTCGCATCTTTGGAAGGATTGTTTCATCATGCGAGAGTTCAAGAATTCCAATATCTTTCAATACGACAATGGCCCGCCCGGTGGTTCAGGAGGCGGTTTTCATGTGCCGGGTTATGGAGGCTGCAACTCCGGTTCAGGATTCCAAGGCAATCAGACCGGACATGGCAATCAAGGTAATCAGGGCAATTAGGGAGGTTATAACCATCAGGGGAATCAACAGCAGCAGCAGTCGGGTTATCAGAGCAATCCGAAGCAGTTGAATAGTGGGCAATATCATGTCTTTATCATTAGCTTGTGTAAGCGCGATCAGAAGCTTCACAGGAGGGCCGTGAACTCTGTTGAACCGGCGGTGCCTCAGTATTTGCGCTGGTCTGAACAACCCATTTTATGGAGTCGGGAGGATCACCCGCCCCGGGTTGATAATCCGGGTCATCTGGCCTTAGTGGTGGCTCCTCAAGTTGGGGGCTACAAGTTCACCAAAGTGCTTATGGATGGAGGGAGCAGTATCAATATCCTTTACTATGATACCTTCCGTCGCATGGGGCTAACAGACAAGAGTCTTAAACCGTCGAACACCGTCTTTCATGGAGTGGTGCCTGGTAAATCGGCGTACCCAGTTGGCAAGATAGCCCTAGAGGTGGCTTTTGGAGATGATCATGATTTAAGATCAGAAACTTTGACTTTTGAAGTCGTGAAAATCAAGAGCCCATATTATGCCCTGTTCGGAAGGCCGGCTTATGCTAAGTTCATGGTGTTCGATGGTTTTTTAATAATAATTTATTAATAGTGATCATATTATTATAATTTTTCTAGAGCTCACATAATCATATTTTAATAGCTTCAAATGCAGGTCATACACATCCTCCACACTACATTTGAATTGATCATGGTGGATGTGCGCGTACGTGCATGGCTGCTTTGGCACCTCAGGATACTTGATGCATGCAAGCATAAAAAAACGCATGCAACTATTATGCACGTTGGGTGTGGCCGGTGTGTACAAATATATGTGTACGTATTCAGGTATCCTCATACTGGCCGGCAAGCATATATACGCATCCGAATACCCGCAATACGGATCGTTCTTTATGTGTTTGATGTGGATGTGTTCGTGAGAACTAGTAGAAGGGAAGAAGCCCAGAACATCCTTGTGCGGCATGACAAGAGTCAAGAGGAATCGGTAAGTCTTTGGTTTATTTCCTTTTCTTCATATAGACTTGGACGCAAAGAAAAATTACAGAAGGAAAGAAATCGCACTGCCCCGTGCGTTGCCATCTATCCAACTCCAGCCAGCCTATATAAAGCTAGCGGAGTCTCACGTTTGAGGAGAGGCGAAGAGGAACCAAAAAAGGGCCCGAGGACAGAACTCAAGCGCGCGATAATGGACGCGCAGGCGGTGGCGGCGGCGGTATGAAAGCCATGCATCAGATGGAGGCAGCGCGAAGAAGGAGCGTGGTGGCGCCTTCGCAGTCTCTCTTTGCGGATACACAGGCGGCGAGCAATGTTATGAGCTAGCATGCCCTCTTCTCTCTATGGTATTTGTTTCTCCATGTACCAGGTACAATCGAGACAGTGTACGACGCGCCAGGCGAAGACGCCCGCGAACGACGCGGTGATCTTCTCGTACCAGATGCAATGGAGGTGGCGGACGATGAACACAACGGATGTGGCCAGGGACGATCCGACACTCTTTTCGCACCAGGTGCAACAGTGGTGGCGCACGACGTACCAACGGATGTGGCCACGGACAATGCGGCGCTCTTCTTAGACGGTCAACGACGCGCCCAATGAAGCGCGAACGAGGCGGCACTCTTCTCGTACCAAGTGCAATGGAGGCGGTGGACGATGCCGTCGGAACATGAGACTACATCGACACCACTAGGCCCATCGCCAACATCATGAACCAGGTGCCGCGTACAATCGTGGCGTGGAGGTTGCCACCATGTCACGGAGGACGGCGTCGTGGAGCTAGGGGGACGCCACCGACATTCACTTCGTCAAGATGGCGCCGCGAAGGATGGTGACACGGAGGTGGCCCGGACGACGCCTGTCATTGTCTTCTTCAAGACGGCGCCAGAGAAGATGGTGGCATGGAGCTCACGAGGATGCCACCGCGTAACGCGGGTGAATGGAGAAAAGGATCTCGCTAGGATGAAGCCGTCGTCTTCTCCATTAAGCCGACGCCATGGAGGATGAAGACGTGAAGCTCGCGAGGATACCGCCACCGTGCCATGTTGGATGGCGGCGCGGAGCTCGCCAAGACGACGCCCATCGCAACATCAACAACCCGGTACCACGGAGGATCATGGCGCGGAGCTCGCAAGAGGGACGTCCATCATCAATATCATCAAGCCGACGCCATGGAGCTCGCGAGGATGCCACCGCGCTGCCGCAGTGGATGGTGACACGGAGCTCGCCAGGACGGTGCCCATCATCAGGCCGGCGCCATGGAGGACGGAGGCGTGGAGCTCACGAGGATGGCGCCGCCGTGCGGCGGTGCATGGCAACATGGAGCTCACCAGCATGACGTCCATCATCAACATCATGAAGCTGGTGTCGGGGAGGACGAAGGCGTGTAGCTCGCAGGACGACACCACCGATGTCTACCTCATCAAGACGGAGCCCGCGACCCGGAGTCACGAAGACGACACACGCCCTAGTGCTGCCCGCAGCACGGAGAAGAGGATGGCGCTACACGGTGCTGTCCATGACCCGAAGGAGAAGACGGTGACACATGGCGTTCTCCATGACCCGGAGCCCATGAAGATGAGGCACGATGGCGGGAAGGCGACGCAGCTTCACGAACATCTTATTGTGGTCCCGTGAGGCGGTGCCCTTGTCTTGGAGGACCGCCGTAAACACGGCATCCAGCCAAGACGAGGTGCCAACCACACTGGCATTGCCAATACGAGCGAGCGTTGGTTTTACACTGACGACAGTCTCCACAAAAGAATACTCCCGCGAGGCAACCCCTTGCGTACCCCGACGAAGCTGCTACATCGTCAAGAAGTCCGAGCCAAGCAGGATCCATGCTACCCCAATACCGACTACATCAACGCTGTCAAGATTGACGAGGCGTGACGGCGAGGGCGGACGTGGCTAGCACAAAGCCATGTTTTGAGCAGCACGTGTACCGACGAGGACACGGGCTTTGCCGCTGCCCGCACCTACACACACCATCATCATATGCATGGAGAACGTGAAGCGAAGACGACGAAAACGACCACACGGCTTAATCGGAGGTATCTCGCGGAGCAACCCGCGGGAGTAATTAACCGGGAGCCTTCCGAGGCCCCGGGAACCAGGAGACCGCACAACGCTAGTCAGGCTGGCCGCGCTAGTAGGCCACGGAGTGCATATCGGGAGTTGTATTTGTTATCCTTGAGATTAATAAAATACTGTTCCCATCTCTTTGTTTTCTTTGTGTACTACGGTACACTAGCACGCCCGCATTTTCTTTTCCCGGGCGCATGAGAGAAATCCACACTCCTTCTCTTCCCTTCTCACGGAATGCATATAAGATTTCTCTCGTGTCAAACAAATTGGCACGCCCGGTGGGACCTGGTTCTCCTCCCATCTTTTCTGTGCAACAATGATCGTTGAATTCGTCTTCAAGTCTTCTCCAATCATATGAGATGGCATCAATCCTTGGGTGCAATTTTAATTTGCCTCATCATCAGCAGGAATTGGAGGCCAAGTGCGTGTCCATGAGATGTTGCTATTGTCTAGGGGCATTCATTGCTCCAAGGGCACGAAGGTGACATCTATACATGAAGGCATCTCCATGGAGCGGGGGCACACCCTATGCCCTAAGTTCCTCACTAAAAGGGAAGCACAGTGAACTTCCGGAGATGGTGCACGATTCCGGCTAATTTTGTGTTCATCCCACTTGCAGCTCCACCCTTCTTCATGTGTGGGGGCGCGATGTGCATGATACACATCTTCTCCAAGGAAGGGCGCAACCACGGTGGGAGCGCACTCACCAAACAACGTGCATGTTACCTGGCCGTGTTAAACAATGACGCGTGCACAAAGGAGATGATCCTACGATGGCAGCATGTAGGGCGAGCCTGCTTTGGGGGTATACTCGCTTGGCAGCACACATTCCCTAGCTCCATCCTCGAAACTCGTGCAATGGGGAGACAACCTATGTCGGCGGCGTCTGTGTGGCACATGGAGAAGCTACACACCTAGGGATCGGCACCCACGGTGGTGGCGTCACACTGTCCATGAGAAGGTGGTACTATGCTTGGCTCGGTGGACATGCCGACGGTGGCAACGCCATGCCGCAAGAGGCATAACAATTTATTTTTTCCTCTGCTTTATCTTCTTTCTTGTAGAAGGGCATGCATCCAGAGGAAGTTCGTCTACATGGGATCAGCTCGCATCTGGCGGAGACTCACTGAAGGGAGGCGACCCAGCGAGAAGGAGACTTTGCCCAATGCCAGTGGTGGCAGCATCAAGGAGGGCGCACCCAACAGAGGCTAGCTCGCAGCGGCGCCGAGCTAGTGGTGGTGCAAACTACGTCCGAGCTTGAAGATGCACCAATGACGACAACCGGGGAGTCGCGGAAGAGGCCTAGGCATACCACTGGGTGCATGCTCCCATGGCGACCACAGACAACACTAGAAGAGGCAGAGGCAGCTACGCCGACGTAGGCATCGCGCCAAGGAGGATGATGTGCAGGGTACACCCGTAGCCGAGGTGGACGTGGATGACGCGTCGGCGGTCGCGACAGCTATGCCAGACGCATGCTGGAGAACCAGCCAGCGATGCCTTCTCCAATCTACTCGTACATGCTACATCAACCCATATGACATGTCCGGCGGCGGTAAGCACACGTGTCGGCGGAGGCTGCGGACAATGGGCTGAGCGGAGGAAAAAGGCCGAGGAGGCGATGACGCACCTACGAAGGCGGCGTCACGTAGATCGCGCTCATTGGAGATGGCACGCCCTGATCTCAGCTGCACGTGCGCTGGGAGGGAGCAGGACAAAGGAGACATGTGAGGCCACGGAGGCGTTCGCCTGCGGAGTCGTATGAGCACCCATGGCCTACCGATGAACATGGGTGAAGCACGGGTCCATGTGTGGCCATGCATGCATGCACAAGCTCGTGAAGAAATTCCAGTGGCCACACATGCTACTCATGCTGGCGGGAGAGTACCTTGGTCGGCCCTCTAGACGCCGATGCTGGAGCCAAGGAGATGGAAGGAGGGGAGCCACAACACATAGTACACCCCACACACAGAAGCAATTAAGAGGCCGCAACTGTAGGCGCGCCGAGGAGGGATGGTCGCGGATGACACGCTGGCGTCCTATGATGACGGATGTCCACCGGCGAGGCCATTGAAGCCTTCTTTCATATAGGCTGGCACACGCTACATCAACACAGGCATCCATCTTCGCCAACGGCATGCCTTCATATTTAGTCTTCACATTATTGGTTGTCTCTTGTTACCCCTCAAATCAGCAAGCAACGACGCAGAGTTTGCTCCGATGGAGGATGCACACATAGTCAGAGGGAGCGACACGCGCACCAATGGATGTCACGCCGAGGAGGGTCCTGCACCGAGCATACTTGAAGTTAGCATGGAGGCCGCGGATGATGTAGTGGCGGCTGCAGAGCCATGGCCGCTGACGCCTGGCGTGTGCCACGGAACAGGACGGCTGTGCCTCCTTTTGCGGGAGCCCACACATTACATCGATTACACGCGCCAACGGAGGCAGTAGATGATGGAACAGCGGACGTAGAGCCATGGACACCGCCGGTGGACACATGTCAGAGAACAGGCCAGTGGTTCCTTCTTCCGCGTACGCCAACACACCACATCGACACACACAACTCGGAGGCGGCAAGCATCGCGCCAAGGAGCACCCTGTCGCGAGTACAAGGGTAGCCAGAACGCATGGATGCAGATGACGCACCGATGGTTGCACCTCCCTACACATACCACCAGCGGCGGAGCCAGCGTAGAGCTATTGGGTTCAAGTGAACCCAATGGATTTTGCTTGATACATTTGTATATATACGTATTTACGCGACGTGAACCCAGTAAAATATCTTGTCTGACCCCAATAAATATACCTCACGTGGAACAAAGGGCCCAGAGGCAACAGCCCACTAATCCATTCACATGCCTAAACCATGAGTCCGTGAGTCACGCAAACATGCAGCCACACGCGGCACGCCTCATCTATCGTCTGTTTTTTTTTCATCATTCGTCTTTTCGTTTCTTTGACTCCCATCTCGCCTCTTCGTGTTGCTTGGCGACTCGGCCACCGCCGCATAACCACGGCAAGCAGCCAGCCGCAGATCGACATCGGCAACAATTAAATCCCAAAAGTTGAGGTAATTAGATTACATTGCCGCATCTTCTCTCTCTCTTGTCTATGTTCTATCTGATGACCTAATAGCCCAATACAACAATGATTGTTTTGCCCTAGTCTTATAAAGAAATCCATGCACTTTGATTGATCTACTTAATGGATCGGTATTTTTCAAAGGGAAATCGGTCACTAGATCAAGATAATGATATAGGCACATCGAGGTCATCAATTAGACCTAGGCAAAGTGCATCAAATGTCACTGCAGTTAAGTCTCCCGAAGCCTACTATTCATACAAAAATTAACTTAGATGAGTTGCCTTATGATATGAATGATCGAATGAGAATTTCGGAGTACACAAGAAACCCAAAGAAGCAAGATGAGAGAAGTTGCAAATATTTAACGAGGGGACCTTATAGGCCATCGTCTGATTTTGATTATCCACAGAGGGAGATTGGAGATAATCAATGGAGATTTAATCTAGATTGTTGATGAGTAGTGTCCTTGACTTGAGTATAATGATAAAGTGAATTAGACCTTCTTCGGCTACCTTTTCAAAGATTACAACGAGGGATAAGCTGGGACTGGTGCGTTTGCAATTAATGGTTAGAACGGTTGGAACAAGAAAAGCAGACTATATACTCATGAGGGTAAGGGTAGTGTTATTAGCTTTCATAATGTAATAGTAGAAAGATGTGTTGCTTTGATGAATCAAGTTCAGTCAATTCAGGTTGCTCTTGATAAGCAAACTGACCATACAAAAAAGCAAAATCGAATCTGGCTTAATGATTTCATTGATTGATTGAGATACTTGTTGCATTAAGGCTTAACTTTTCGAGGCCATGATGAGTCAGAAGAGTCAAAAAATAAGGAAATTTTTCGAGAGTTGATACATACTTTGGCAAAACAAAATAAAACTATATGGAATGTAGGTCTGGAATGAACCCAATGAACAAATTTTCTGGCTCCGCCCCTGCATACCACGGCGATGACATACGCATACCAGAGAGCGACCCAACGATGCTTTCTTCTATCCGCACCAACACTCGGATCGGAAGTAGCCCGTGCCTTCTCCAATCTACACCGACATCCTACACCAACACATATGATGTACAAAAGCAGCAAAGGCGTGCATCATCAAGTGAAACACATGCACGTGCCGGAAGGAGGAAGCCAGAGTCCAAGGCTCCACCACCATCCACCTCTGCACCGAGAAGAACAAAATCATGAAGTCCGTCTTCTTCAATGGGACACCCGCATATTTAATGTCTGTCTATCTCTCTTTTCATCTCTCATTTCAGCAAGCGATGACGCACAACACGCCCCGATGGACGACGCACACACTCAGTCGGAGGCAGCGACACAATGTCACCGTCGTCAATATAAGTTGCGCCCAAAAAGAAGCCGAAGAAGAGGCCCTAGCTCTTAACGCACTTGTACCTAAGGCAGCCGTGGACGATGCGTCGCACCCCATGGACGTACCACGACATTCAAGGACGCCTGCCGGAGATCTCGTCGGCGGTGTCTTCTTCCATGCAGCTTCCACAACGACAGTGGGAAGGCTGCTGGCAAGTAGATCGGCGCTAACTCCATGCCGCCGATGACATCAGAGGGGCTGCCGGTGTGCGGCCCAGTGCCATCTACACACCCGTGACCATGTTGGAGTCATCATCATCAACCTCTGACTCAACGAGGAAGGTTGCTACATCAACATGTCGTCACCATCTTCATCGACTTCGCACCCCGCGGGGACGCGGACTACATCGGCATGCTACCATCCGACTACATTGACACGGCGTTGCAATCTTCATCAACTCTTCATCTGGCAAGATTGTCGTCTACATCGATGCCGACGGATGTCCACGTGACATCGCCATTTGCTTTGGCTTATTTCCCGACAAGGACAAAGACTGCACTGGCACGCCATCATTCTTCTATACCAACCGTCTACACCAAGCGGAGGTCGTCCCTGTAACTGTGACGCCCCAGGGTCTACATCGACGAGCTAGTATTGTCGTCATCTATAAGCACCGCTGTCATGCAGCGGCACTCAACTCTACTCCAACTTCTACATCAACACACTTCCCCGACATCGTCCAAGCTCCGACGAGGCAAAGCTATACTCCATCGACATGTCTTTTTCCGATGAAGCAATCCATATCTTGCCAGGCACCGACGAGGCAAAGTCAAGTCATCCAGTCTGATACCGACGAGGCGGACACCACCAGGCCGGGCACCGACGAGGCGAAGGCCGCCCACTTCGTCATTGGACAATCAACAAGACGGAGGGATATGACTAAGCATGGCTGGAGCGATGGACGTACCGCTCTCCCCATCACTTCATCACCGCATCCCCACCATCTCCACCAGGCCAACGACGCAATCGAAGCCTTCAACAAGACACTCAGCAATATACTCAAGAAGATGGTGACAAGGAACATGAGAGACTGGCATGACCATCTCTTCGAGTCCTTATGGGTGTACCACGTCACGGTCCGTACCCCAACAAAGGCGACTCCGTTTTCTCCTGTTTACGGGAGTGAGGCGGTCCTACCACTGGAGGTCCAGCTACCCTCTTTGAGGGAGGCTATCCAAGATGAGATCACTCAAGACGAATAGGTATAACTGCGGTTTCAAAAGCTCTACGCCCTTGAAGAGGTGCGACTTCATGCCCTACAGAACCTCGAGGTTTACCGCCAGAATATGTTGAGAGCCTATGACAAGCTTGTCAAGCAATGCATCTTCCGAAAAGGCGAATTATTCCTCGTGCTCAGGCGTCCCATCATCGTGATGCACAAGACGAGGGGCAAGTTATTGCCAAAGTGGGAAGGACAATATGTCATCGAGCAAGTCTACGACGAGGGAGCATACCAGCTCATCGATTCCCAGGGAGTTCGATCTATGCCCCCAATCAACGGAAGGTTCCTAAAAAATATTTTTCTTAAAATTTTGCCTCTTTTGTTGTCTTCCGGATTTCCATTGGGGGAAACTTTTCTGTGGGCTATCGGATCCATGATGCATTCTCCTTTGCATTTCATGGATATATCTAATTTTCCCCAATTTTTACTGACCAAGTCCAACAAAAAAATGGCTTTCCCCTATGACACCATGTTGTTGATTGAAGTTTTGGCTTCCCTAGGACTTGTTGGAGGGCGGCACAATGTGTCAAGTTGTAGGTGGAGCGGCTCCTACACCCATAATGCACGACACGTATCAGGTGTATGCTTCCGGGGGCAGCAGAGATGATTACTTGGGCACTTCTGAGTATTGAGACCCCGTGCTCTTCATGTTTCCTGGCATGCCTCGTGTTCACAGAGGCTCGCACTCCAGGGAAGACTATAGGAAAAGATCATGGAGGGCTGCTTGACCCAACACAAGTTGGTTTGGTGCATATTCACATGGCAACCCTGGGGTGCACCACCAGAAGCCCTAGATAAAGTGCTAGAGGGTTTTTCCTAGTCCACAGAGGTGAATAGTTCCCTTCCAAGTTCCCAAGGTGGGTCCCGAAGAATCCTGGAAGAAGAGTCCCCAAGAAGTCCGAGCCGAATGTAAAAACAAGTCCGTGAAGTCCGCGGCCAATCAATCATCCACGTGAGCAATACGATGAAATTCCAAAAGTTCAAGAAGCAAATTCAAGAAATAAAATCCCAACAGTCCAAGAAGCAATCAAGCGTTCCCAAGCAGTAAGGGACCCACTGAAAGGAA
>NC_057806.1:97179578-97188066 GCF_018294505.1 Triticum aestivum | reverse complement strand
GGTAGCTGTTCACCACCCCTCAATATGCATGAAGAAAAATCGCCAAGCTGTTGTCCCAAAACTATTTACCCTGAACTTATCACACCCAAGTCTCTGGGCTCATGGGGCGTGTGCAGGGGGCATGTTGAGTTGTGGGGCCCCTCAGTATGATGATGGGCTAGAGTATGAATTTTTGTTGCCTCTCGGAAGCATCCTGAAACATGACATCTTCATACACGTACACCAAAGCTTGTTTAAGTTGTTGAGTTGCAATCGTCAAGGTCTTTCGACGGTTCCCAATGAAAAGTCATTCGGTAGCCTTCTCGGATACCATGCCTATAGCTGGTGTATAACGGGAAAGCCAACATTAAAAAAAAACCTTTTTTACTTGCTTTGTTTTGTTCGGTGTTTCTTTTTGTGTCTCTCCGATATCTTTGCAACCATGGTGAGACCCTTCATGATGTCGTGGGACACATCCCGGCATCAAACATATACATCAACCTACAACATGGTCGTTTGGGGTTGCAGCGAGACCGATGCTTCCATGACAACGCCGACGACACCCCAACAACCAATCTTCTACACCAACAAGTACGATTGGCACTGGAAGATGACATCTGTACACTCGTGAAGGGGGCGCCGATTTGTCTCCGCAACTCCGTCTCCAACAACGATGAAGCATGGGGCAGCATCATCCCCTCGATCATCCATAAGGCCGATGGCATCCCGTCGTACCAATATAATTGCCACGCCATGAATGGTGTGCGATTCACTCAATGAAGGGCAGTTGTCGACGGTCTATCGACGCCTTGCCTACATCAACACAAGGAGATCATGGGAGCAGTGCAACGCGCCAATGCGGCCAGCGTGAATCTGTGAAACCCTCCAATCAAGTCGGCTGGCACCGAAGCAGCTAGACGGTCGCGACAAGATTGGTAAATTATGTTTATTTTTGTTTTCAGGACAAGGTATGATGTTTCGCCATGGAATGAAGACGGGATAGGGATGCTCTGTTGGTTGGCATAGTTCATGTTATACGATCCAACGAGGTCTCTACAGAACACATGTGTGGGTGGACATACCTACACTAAGACACATTGTTACTAATCAATCATTTTCAGAATGGCACGCACGATCGCCATGGAGATGTCAACTCCAAACTTGTTCTTCAGGCTGCACATGAATCATGCATGCGCCAAGGAAATGGGAAAGAGATATTCGTCGAGTCAAGCTCGATTTGCTTCGCACTCAAGCTCAACTCGACGAGGGGGCATTTGTTCGATGATTTTTTTAATAATAATTTATTAATAGTGATCATATTATTATAACTTTTCTAGAGCTCACATAATCATATTTTAATAGCTTCAAATGCAGGTCATACACATCCTCCACACTACATTTGAATTGATCATGGTGGATTTGCGCGTATGTGCATGGCTGCTTTGGCACCTCAGGATACTTGATGCATGCAAGCATAAAAAAACGCATGCAACTATTATGCACGTTGGGTGTGGCCGGTGCGTACAAATATATGTGTACGTATTCAGGTATCCTCATACTGGCCGACAAGCATATATACGCATCCGAATACCCGCAATACGGATCATTCTTTATGGATTTGATGTGGATGTGTTCGTGAGAACTAGTAGAAGGGAAGAAGCCCAGAACGTCCTTGTGCGGCACGACAAGAGTCAAGAGGAATCGGTAAGTCTTTGGTTTATTTCCTTTTCTTCGTATAGACTTGGACGCAAAGAAAAGTTACAGAAGGAAAGAAATCGCACTGCCCCGCGCGTTGCCATCTATCCAACTCCAGCCAGCCTATATAAAGCTAGCGGAGTCTCACGTTTGAGGAGAGGCGAAGAGGAACCAAAAAAGGGCCCGAGGACAGAACTCAAGCGCGCGATAATGGACGTGCCGGCGGCGGCGGCGGTATGAAAGCCATGCATCAGATGGAGGCAGCGCGAAGGAGCGTGGTGGCGCCTCTGCAGTCTCTCTCTGCGGATACATAGGTGGCGAGCGATGTTATGAGCTAGCATGCCCTCTTCTCTCTATGGTATTTGTTTCTCCATGTACCAGGTACAATCGAGACAGTGTACGACGCGCCGGGCGGAGACGCCCGCGATCGACGCGGTGGTCTTCTCGTACCAGGTGCAATGGAGGTGGCGGACGATGAACACAGCGGATGTGGCCAGGGACGATCCGGCACTCTTTTCGCACCGGGTGCAACAGAGGTGGCGCACGACGCACCAGCGGATGTGGCCACGGACAGTGCGGCGCTCTTCTTAGACAGCGAACGACGCGCCCAATGAAGCGCGGACGAGGCGGCACTCTTCTCGTACCAAGTGCAATGGAGGCGGTGGACGATGCCGTCGGAACATGAGACTACATCGACACCACCAGGCCCATCGCCAACATCATGAACCAGGTGCCGCGTACGATCGTGGCGTGGAGGTTGCCACCATGTCACGGAGGACGGCGTCGTGGATCTAGGGGGACGCCGCCGACATTCACTTCGTTAAGATGGCGCCGCGAAGGATGGTGACACGGAGGTGGCCCGGACGACGCCCGTCGTCGTCTTCTTCAAGACGGCGCCAGAGAAGATGGTGGCATGGAGCTCACGAGGATGCCACCGCGTGCCGCGGGTGAATGGTGACAAGGAGCTCGCTAGGATGAAGCCCTTCATCTTCTCCATTAAGCCGGCGCCGTGGAGGACGAAGACGTGAAGCTCGCGAGGATACCGCCACCATGCCATGTTGGATGGCGGCGCGGAGCTCGCCAAGACGACGCCCATCGCAACATCAACAACCCGGTACCACAGAGGATCATGGCGCGGAGCTCGCAAGAGGGACGTCCATCATCAATATCATCAAGCCGACGCCATGGAGCTCGCGAGGATGCCGCCGCGCTGCCGCAGTGGATGGTGACACAGAGCTCGCCAGGACAGTGCCCATCATCAAGCCGGCACCATGGAGGACGGAGGCGTGGATCTCACGAGGATGGCGCCGCCGTGCGGCGGTGCACGGCAACATGGAGCTCACCAGCATGACGTCCATCATCAACATCATTAAGCTGGTGTCGGGGAGGACAGAGGCGTGTAGCTTGCGGGATGACACCACCAATGTCTACCTCGTCAAGACGGAGCCCGCGACCCGGAGTCACGAAGACGACACACGCCCTGGTGCTGCCCGCATCACGGAGAAGAGGATGGCGCTACACGGTGCTGTCCATGACCCGAAGGAGAAGACGGTGACACATGGCGTTCTCCACGACCCGGAGCCCATGAAGATGAGGCACGATGGCGGGAAGGCGACGCAGCTTCACCAACATCTTATTGTGGCCCCATGAGGCGGTGCCCTTGTCTTGGAGGACCGTCGTAAACACGTCGTCCAGCCAAGACGAGGTGCCAACCACACTGGCATTGCCAATACGAGCGAGCGTTGGTTTTACACTGACGACAGTCTCCACAAAAGAATACTCCCGCGAGGCAACCCCTTGCGTACCCCGACGAAGCTGCTACATCGTCAAGAAGTCTGAGCCAAGCAGGATCCATGCTACCCCAATACCGACTACATCAACTCTGTCAAGACTGACGAGGCGTGACGGCGAGGGCGGACGTGGCTAGCACAAAGCCATGTTTTGAGCAGCACGTGTACCGACGAGGACACGGGCTTTGCCGCTGCCCGCACCTACACACACCATCATCATATGCATGGAGAATGTGAAGCGAAGACGACGAAAACGACCACACGGCTTAATCGGAGGTATCTCGCGGAGCAACCCATGGGAGTAATTAACCGGGAGCCTTCCGAGGCCCCGGGAACCAGGAGACCGCACAACGCTAGTCAGGCAGGCCGCGCTAGTAGGCCACGGAGCGCATATCGGGAGTTGTATTTGTTATCCTTGAGATTAATAAAATACTGTTCCCATCTCTTTGTTTTCTTTATGTACTATGGTACACTGGCACGCCCGCATTTTCTTTTCCCCGGCGCATGAGAGAAATCCACACTCCTTCTTTTCCCTTCTCACGGAATGCATATAAGATTTTTCTCGTGTCAAACACATGGCGAGGCCATGTTATGTTTATCTGCAGCTTAAGATGCCGGGTCATAAGGGGACCATCGCGGTACATGGGAGCAGGAAGATTGCTTTAGAATGTGAAGAAGGGGATGCGGCTTATGCTGAGTCGGTTTGTTCCACAGAGGAGCTGAAATTTTATAAGGACAATGTTGATCCGGTAGATATGGCTTCTCTGAAGAAGCTAACTACAGAGCATGATCCGGCATTGGAATTGAAATTGGCTGCAGACACTGAAATGGTTGATTTTGTTCCTGGCGATTCATCTCAGCAGTCCAGCATTAGCGCTAACCTGGATCCGAAATAGGAAAGCGCGCTCATCGAGTTCATCCGTGAGAACCGGGACATCTTTGCATGGAAGCCTTCTGACATGCCAGGTGTACCGAGGGAACTCGCTGAGCACACCCTTAATATAGATCCTAAGTTCAAACCGGTCCGGCAGTTTCTCCGCCGCTTCAACGAAGAGAGACGTCAGGCTATTGGTGAGGAGGTAGCCCGGCTTTTGGCAGCAGGGTTTATCATGGAGGTTTTTCACCCCAAGTGGCTAGCTAATCCGGTGCTGGTACTTAAGAAAAATGGCACTTGGCGTATGTGTGTGGATTACACATACTTGAACAAGGCCTGTCCAGCTGATCCCTTTGCTCTCCCGCGTATTGATCAGATTATTGATGCTACGACGGGTTGTGACCATTTGTGTTTTCTGGATGCTTATTCTGGTTATCATCAGATCAAAATGACAGTTAAGGACCAGGAGAAGACATCTTTCATAACTCCCTTTGGGGCCTTCTGCTATGTATCCATGCCTTTTGGGCTCAAGAGTGCACAGGCGACTTATCAGCGCTGTGTTCAGAATTGTCTTCATAAACAGATTGGGCGCAATGTCCATGCCTATGTGGATGATATTGTGGTGAAATCTAGGAAGGAGGAAACCTTGATAGATGACCTGAGGGAGACCTTTGATAACCTCCGGGTCTATAAGATGATGCTTAATCCTGCTAAATGTGTCTTTGGTGTTCCGGCAGGCAAGCTCTTGGGTTTTCTGGTGTCTAACAGAGGCATTGAGGCTAATCCGGAGAAGATCACGACTATCACCTCTCTGGCTAAACCAGCATGTATCAATGATGTTCAGCGTTTGGTGGGTCAGATTGCAGCTTTAAGCCGGTTTATCAGCCGCCATGGGGAGAAGGCTATCCCTTTGTATCAGATGCTAAAGAAAACGGATGATTTCGTCTGGAGTGATGCGGCTGATAAAGCATTTGAGGACTTGAAGAGACAGTTGGCCAAACCGCCCGTTCTTGCGGCTCCGATCGATAAAGAGCCCTTATTGCTATATGTGGCTGCTAATGCCAGGGCTGTTAGTGTGGCTATTGTGGTAGAGCGCAAGGAGGCCGGAAAGGAGTATCCGGTTCAACGACCGGTTTATTATATCAGTGAGGTGCTTATTGAATCAAAGCAGATGTACCCGCATTGGCAGAAGTTGGTGTATGGAGTTTTCATGGCAAGCCAGAAGCTCAAGCATTATTTTCAAGGTCATCCCATCACAGTGGTTAGTTTAGCCCCTCTGGGAGATATCATCCAAAACAGAGAGGCGACTAGCCGGATTGCCAAGTGGACTATTGAGCTTGGACCTCATGGGATAAAATATACGCCTCGCACAGTAATCAAATCACAAGCACTTGTGGATTTCATTAATGATTGGACAGAGTTTCAAGCACTGGAGGAGAAGCCAGATAACACGTACTGGACTATTCATTTTGATGGGTCCAGAAAATTGGAGGGCTCGGGGGCTGGAGTCATACTAACTTCCCCACGAGGTGACAAGTTTTTTATGTCCTCCGCTTACTGTTCCCTTGTACTAACAATGCAGCTGAGTATGAGGCCTTGCTCCATGGCCTTCATATGGCTAAGGAGATGAATTTAAGCCGAGTTAAGTGCTTCGGTGACTCGGACCTGGTGGCTCAGCAGGTATCTGGCACTTGGGATTCTAAGGATCCACTCATGGCTGCATATCAACGAGAGGTGGACATAGTGGCTGGTCATTTCAAGGGTTATCAAGTTGACCATATAGACCGGAGAAAGAATGAAGCAGCGGACGATTTAAGTCATCTACGCTCTCAGCGTAAACCGGTGCCACCTAATGTCTTCCTCGACATACTTCATAATTCGCCGGTCAAGATACCCACAGAGGATGAGTTGGCTATTCCTGACCCGAAGGCCCAGTTGGTAGCAGCTCTTCATGTTATACCGGATTGGACAATCCCATACCTGGCCTACATGAATCGGGGCGAGTTACCAGGCGATGAAACCTTGGCCCGATAGATACGGTGATCCAAGTCAATGACCATTATCAATGGAGAGTTACATCGTTAGAGCGTGACATGGGCGATTCAGCGTTGTGTGTCTCCTCAAGAAGGTTGCGAGATTTTGTGAGAGATCCACGAAGGAGATTGTGGTCACCATGCCGGTTCAAAATCCTTGGTGGCTAAGGCTTTTCGTCACAGCTTCTATTGGTTAACGGCTCATGCTGATGCTGAGGATTTAGTAAGAAGGTGTGACGGTTGTCAGAAATTTGCACGTCGCGCTCATGTTCTGGCTCAGGAGTTGAGAATGATTCCAATCACTTGGCCATTTGCAACTTGGGGGCTAGATATGGTTGGACCCTTTAAGAGGTCCAAGGACAAAAAGACACACCTATTGGTGGCGGTTGACAAGTTTACCAAGTGGGTAGAGGCAGATCCAGTCAGTAAGTGTGATGCAGCCACGACGGTCTAATTCATCAAAAAGATGATATTCCGGTTTGGTTTTCCACACAACATTATAACTCATAATGGTACTAATCTATCCAAGGGTGCTATGGAAGAATTTTGTCAACGTGAGCACATCCGACTTGATGTGTCATCAGTGGCTCACCCCCAATCTAATGGTCAAGCAGAGAGGGAAAATCAAGAAATTTTGAGAGGTATTAAACCCCGGATTATGGTTCCTTTAAAGCGGACACCGAGTTGTTGGGTGGAGGAGTTACCTTCCGTGTTATGGAGTATCAACACCATACCAAACAGATCTACGGATTACACGCCTTTCTTCATGGTTTATGGAGCAGAGGCGGTTCTTCCTAGTGACATCCTCATGACTCGCCCCGTGTGGCGGCTTATGTTGAAGCTGAGAATGAGAAAGCACGTCAGGACTCACTGGACCTGTTAGATGTGGAGCGTGATCTAGCAGCGGCGCGTTCGATGATTTATCAACAAGATCTCCGACGTTATCACAACCGCCGGGTTAAGACCAGAACTTTTCAAGAGGGTGATCTGGTGCTCCGGCTCATCCAGGATCAGACTGATATGCACAAGTTATCCCCACCTTGGGAAGGACCTTTTGTGGTTAGCAAAGATTTGCACAATGGATCATACTACCTTATCGATGTTCGAGAGCACAAAGACTCACGTAAATCGGAGGAGGAGACCTAGCGGCCGTGGAATATAGCTCTTCTTCGGCCTTACTATACTTGAGCCACATGCTCTTCTTATGTACATACTTATTACAATGTATATATTATATAATAAACCGGAGCCTGAGCTAAAGCGGGGCATCTGTTGTTTTTTTACATCATGTGTGGTTACATGGGGGATTCTACTTATAAAATGGAGTTCTACTAACCCGTCTTATAAAGCCACACATATATAAAGGAAATCACTAGGGGGCTTGGTCGTATTCGAACCATAGCTACGCCTCTTGATCGGTGTAACACCCCGGATGTAATTTACCTTATTTGTACTCCAACTCTTGCCATTTCCGGCCCTAAGTTATGTTATTTCCTCGTTGTCAGGTTTTTGTCTCCGTGTGTTTTGTCTTTGTCATGCATCTCATATCATTTCATCATGTGCATTGCATTTGCATACGTGTTCGTCTCATGCATCCGAGCATTTTCCCCGTTGCCCGTTTTGCATTACGGCGCTCCTATGTCCTCCGGTGGTCCTTTCTACCTCTTTTCGTGTGCGGGTGTTAAACGTTTTCGGTTTGGACCGAGACTTGCCATGCGGTCTTGGTTTACTACCGGTAGACCGCCTGTCAAGTTTCGTGCCATTTGGACTTCGTTTGATATTCCAACGGTTAACCAAGGGACCGAAAAGGCCTCGTGTGTGTTGCAGCCCAACACCTCTCCAAACTGGCCCAAAACCCACCAAAACCTCTCCCATCATCTAGAGTGTTCGATCACGATCGCGTGACCGCAAACCGTGCTCAATTTGGAGCCTCCTAGCTCCTCCTACCTATAAAAAGGCATCCCCTCTCGAAATTCCGGATCAAATCCACCCTAGACCTAGACCTTTTCCTCTCCGCGCGCGGACACGTCCGCCCGCACCGGACGAGGCCGCCGCCGCCAACCAGGGCACGCCACGTGGCGCCGCCGCCCCACTTCGCCGCCCACTCCGCCGCCAGG